>NW_028126320.1:600000-857816 GCF_965194825.1 Balaenoptera physalus | reverse complement strand
TTGTAAAATGGAGCTTCAGGGCACTGCAATTCACAAACCTGCAGAGTTATAAATGATAACTCTCGTCCACAAATATATTGAGGGAAGGCAAAGAAGAGGATTTGAAATCAAGGCAGAATTGCAGGAAACAGATTTCAGGAGGTAGATTCGAATCGCCTTTAAAGCACATGAAAAGCGGCAAAACGTTGACAATGATGCCCTTGGCCAAAAAGGGCGTATGCGTTTTTTCCTGAATATATTCAGGAAAAAACGCATACGCCCTTTTTGGCCAACCAAGCAACCTGGAAAGGCAAATCAGCGCTACAAAGAAGTCTCGTTTCCCATCGGTCAAAAGGGCCATGCTGAAAAAAGTGTCAAAACCAGAAATGCAGGACAGGCCATGGAGAAATGGGAGCCTTGCTACACTGATGGGCGGGATGTAAATTGCCAACAGCCACTCTGGAGAAGTGTACGGTGTGTCCTGAAACATCTAAAAAACACAGCTTAGAGAGCACAGGGCACTTCCACGCATGGGGGGATAAAGTGGGAAAATTGAAAATCAGCAAGACACAAGCACCCCAAAGTTTAGGGCTGCTCTGTTGACAAGACCTCCACTTCATTCCACCTTAAATATCCCAGGAAAGCGAAAAATGGATAAAAAAGTTGTGGTCCTTATGTACAATGGAATATCACTCAGCCATGAAATCAATGTCATAAGGCTAGTAGCAGCATGATGAGTGGATTTAGGTAAGACGATTCTAAGTGAAATAAGTCACACAGAAAAGGACACTTCTCATAAGGTGTCACTTATAGAGGGAATGTAAAAACCGTTACACTTGAACTGAATTACAAAACAGAACAGAGTCACACATGCAGAAAACACACTATGGCTGCTTAACGGGAAAGGTGAGGTGGGGTGATACATAAAACAAGAGCTTCAAATTAGCTCAGATACCGTTCCATAAACCCAATATGTAATAGACAAGACCTACTCCTTGCTCAGAGAACTGGACTCAACACGCCCGATTCACCGCACAAGAATATATCTGACTAGTAATAATCTTAAAACCTATGTATTGATATCTCTCTGTTAGTGTGTCAAGTGGGTGTAAAGCGGCATAAACACAGCCGTGAAAAGCAGCTAAACCCCATTATAAAAATAAATTACTTTTAAAAACCCATGAAACAAAGACAGGGAAAGAGAGAGAAATTCTTACACAATTCGTTCAGGGGCTGTGATGCAACCTGGATTGACCATATCTAGACCCACAGCTGGATGAGACATAAGGGTGGACACTCTTGGGGCTGAGAGGTTTGGTGAGGTTGGGTGAGCAAACGCAGACCCTTTAAAGTAATACTGCGTGCTACCCATCGCATGGGTCCCAAATCTCCAGGTTCAAGGGCATCTTCCTACATCGAAAACATGCATGAGAAACCCAGAAGATGGTACACCGTGTGATGGGGAAAGGTTTCTAAAACGCACCTCATTTCTCATCTCCTTGTGCTCGGGTTCGCCATTCCAGCCACTTTACTAGCAATCTCCCTACTTGGAGCCTCAGCACCTTTAACCTCCTGTTCCGTACAGGTTGCAATTTGTCCTGAGGATGAACGGGAAGACGGGGAACCAATGAGAGACTAGCTCTTGGTGTTGGGACAGGCACAGGTCACTCTATTTTCCCATCAGGAAGAAGAATTAACCACAGGCTCAGCCTGCCCCCCGGAACCAGAACAGGGCCTGAAGCCATCCTGAGCTTTTGCGGCCAGCTCCCAAAAAAGCGACTTGTAAAATGGAGCTTCAGGGCACTGCAATTCACAAACCTGCAGAGTTATAAATGATAACTCTCGTCCACAAATATATTGAGGGAAGGCAAAGAAGAGGATTTGAAATCAAGGCAGAATTGCAGGAAACAGATTTCAGGAGGTAGATTCGAATCGCCTTTAAAGCACACGAAAAGCGGCAAAACGTTGACAATGATGCCCTTGGCCAAAAAGGGCGTATGCGTTTTTTCCTGAATATATTCAGGAAAAAACGCATACGCCCTTTTTGGCCAACCAAGCAACCTGGAAAGGCAAATCAGCGCTACAAAGAAGTCTCGTTTCCCATCGGTCAAAAGGGCCATGCTGAAAAAAGTGTCAAAACCAGAAATGCAGGACAGGCCATGGAGAAATGGGAGCCTTGCTACACTGATGGGCGGGATGTAAATTGCCAACAGCCACTCTGGAGAAGTGTACGGTGTGTCCTGAAACATCTAAAAAACACAGCTTAGAGAGCACAGGGCACTTCCACGCATGGGGGGATAAAGTGGGAAAATTGAAAATCAGCAAGACACAAGCACCCCAAAGTTTAGGGCTGCTCTGTTGACAAGACCTCCACTTCATTCCACCTTAAATATCCCAGGAAAGCGAAAAATGGATAAAAAAGTTGTGGTCCTTATGTACAATGGAATATCACTCAGCCATGAAATCAATGTCATAAGGCTAGTAGCAGCATGATGAGTGGATTTAGGTAAGACGATTCTAAGTGAAATAAGTCACACAGAAAAGGACACTTCTCATAAGGTGTCACTTATAGAGGGAATGTAAAAACCGTTACACTTGAACTGAATTACAAAACAGAACAGAGTCACACATGCAGAAAACACACTATGGCTGCTTAACGGGAAAGGTGAGGTGGGGTGATACATAAAACAAGAGCTTCAAATTAGCTCAGATACCGTTCCATAAACCCAATATGTAATAGACAAGACCTACTCCTTGCTCAGAGAACTGGACTCAACACGCCCGATTCACCGCACAAGAATATATCTGACTAGTAATAATCTTAAAACCTATGTATTGATATCTCTCTGTTAGTGTGTCAAGTGGGTGTAAAGCGGCATAAACACAGCCGTGAAAAGCAGCTAAACCCCATTATAAAAATAAATTACTTTTAAAAACCCATGAAACAAAGACAGGGAAAGAGAGAGAAATTCTTACACAATTCGTTCAGGGGCTGTGATGCAACCTGGATTGACCATATCTAGACCCACAGCTGGATGAGACATAAGGGTGGACACTCTTGGGGCTGAGAGGTTTGGTGAGGTTGGGTGAGCAAACGCAGACCCTTTAAAGTAATACTGCGTGCTACCCATCGCATGGGTCCCAAATCTCCAGGTTCAAGGGCATCTTCCTACATCGAAAACATGCATGAGAAACCCAGAAGATGGTACACCGTGTGATGGGGAAAGGTTTCTAAAACGCACCTCATTTCTCATCTCCTTGTGCTCGGGTTCGCCATTCCAGCCACTTTACTAGCAATCTCCCTACTTGGAGCCTCAGCACCTTTAACCTCCTGTTCCGTACAGGTTGCAATTTGTCCTGAGGATGAACGGGAAGACGGGGAACCAATGAGAGACTAGCTCTTGGTGTTGGGACAGGCACAGGTCACTCTATTTTCCCATCAGGAAGAAGAATTAACCACAGGCTCAGCCTGCCCCCCGGAACCAGAACAGGGCCTGAAGCCATCCTGAGCTTTTGCGGCCAGCTCCCAAAAAAGCGACTTGTAAAATGGAGCTTCAGGGCACTGCAATTCACAAACCTGCAGAGTTATAAATGATAACTCTCGTCCACAAATATATTGAGGGAAGGCAAAGAAGAGGATTTGAAATCAAGGCAGAATTGCAGGAAACAGATTTCAGGAGGTAGATTCGAATCGCCTTTAAAGCACACGAAAAGCGGCAAAACGTTGACAATGATGCCCTTGGCCAAAAAGGGCGTATGCGTTTTTTCCTGAATATATTCAGGAAAAAACGCATACGCCCTTTTTGGCCAACCAAGCAACCTGGAAAGGCAAATCAGCGCTACAAAGAAGTCTCGTTTCCCATCGGTCAAAAGGGCCATGCTGAAAAAAGTGTCAAAACCAGAAATGCAGGACAGGCCATGGAGAAATGGGAGCCTTGCTACACTGATGGGCGGGATGTAAATTGCCAACAGCCACTCTGGAGAAGTGTACGGTGTGTCCTGAAACATCTAAAAAACACAGCTTAGAGAGCACAGGGCACTTCCACGCATGGGGGGATAAAGTGGGAAAATTGAAAATCAGCAAGACACAAGCACCCCAAAGTTTAGGGCTGCTCTGTTGACAAGACCTCCACTTCATTCCACCTTAAATATCCCAGGAAAGCGAAAAATGGATAAAAAAGTTGTGGTCCTTATGTACAATGGAATATCACTCAGCCATGAAATCAATGTCATAAGGCTAGTAGCAGCATGATGAGTGGATTTAGGTAAGACGATTCTAAGTGAAATAAGTCACACAGAAAAGGACACTTCTCATAAGGTGTCACTTATAGAGGGAATGTAAAAACCGTTACACTTGAACTGAATTACAAAACAGAACAGAGTCACACATGCAGAAAACACACTATGGCTGCTTAACGGGAAAGGTGAGGTGGGGTGATACATAAAACAAGAGCTTCAAATTAGCTCAGATACCGTTCCATAAACCCAATATGTAATAGACAAGACCTACTCCTTGCTCAGAGAACTGGACTCAACACGCCCGATTCACCGCACAAGAATATATCTGACTAGTAATAATCTTAAAACCTATGTATTGATATCTCTCTGTTAGTGTGTCAAGTGGGTGTAAAGCGGCATAAACACAGCCGTGAAAAGCAGCTAAACCCCATTATAAAAATAAATTACTTTTAAAAACCCATGAAACAAAGACAGGGAAAGAGAGAGAAATTCTTACACAATTCGTTCAGGGGCTGTGATGCAACCTGGATTGACCATATCTAGACCCACAGCTGGATGAGACATAAGGGTGGACACTCTTGGCGCTGAGAGGTTTGGTGAGGTTGGGTGAGCAAACGCAGACCCTTTAAAGTAATACTGCGTGCTACCCATCGCATGGGTCCCAAATCTCCAGGTTCAAGGGCATCTTCCTACATCGAAAACATGCATGAGAAACCCAGAAGATGGTACACCGTGTGATGGGGAAAGGTTTCTAAAACGCACCTCATTTCTCATCTCCTTGTGCTCGGGTTCGCCATTCCAGCCACTTTACTAGCAATCTCCCTACTTGGAGCCTCAGCACCTTTAACCTCCTGTTCCGTACAGGTTGCAATTTGTCCTGAGGATGAACGGGAAGACGGGGAACCAATGAGAGACTAGCTCTTGGTGTTGGGACAGGCACAGGTCACTCTATTTTCCCATCAGGAAGAAGAATTAACCACAGGCTCAGCCTGCCCCCCGGAACCAGAAGAGGGCCTGAAGCCATCCTGCGCTTTTGCGGCCAGCTCCCAAAAAAGCGACTTGTAAAATGGAGCTTCAGGGCACTGCAATTCACAAACCTGCAGAGTTATAAATGATAACTCTCGTCCACAAATATATTGAGGGAAGGCAAAGAAGAGGATTTGAAATCAAGGCAGAATTGCAGGAAACAGATTTCAGGAGGTAGATTCGAATCGCCTTTAAAGCACATGAAAAGCGGCAAAACGTTGACAATGATGCCCTTGGCCAAAAAGGGCGTATGCGTTTTTTCCTGAATATATTCAGGAAAAAACGCATACGCCCTTTTTGGCCAACCAAGCAACCTGGAAAGGCAAATCAGCGCTACAAAGAAGTCTCGTTTCCCATCGGTCAAAAGGGCCATGCTGAAAAAAGTGTCAAAACCAGAAATGCAGGACAGGCCATGGAGAAATGGGAGCCTTGCTACACTGATGGGCGGGATGTAAATTGCCAGCAGCCACTCTGGAGAAGTGTACGGTGTGTCCTGAAACATCTAAAAAACACAGCTTAGAGAGCACAGGGCACTTCCACGCATGGGGGGATAAAGTGGGAAAATTGAAAATCAGCAAGACACAAGCACCCCAAAGTTTAGGGCTGCTCTGTTGACAAGACCTCCACTTCATTCCACCTTAAATATCCCAGGAAAGCGAAAAATGGATAAAAAAGTTGTGGTCCTTATGTACAATGGAATATCACTCAGCCATGAAATCAATGTCATAAGGCTAGTAGCAGCATGATGAGTGGATTTAGGTAAGACGATTCTAAGTGAAATAAGTCACACAGAAAAGGACACTTCTCATAAGGTGTCACTTATAGAGGGAATGTAAAAACCGTTACACTTGAACTGAATTACAAAACAGAACAGAGTCACACATGCAGAAAACACACTATGGCTGCTTAACGGGAAAGGTGAGGTGGGGTGATACATAAAACAAGAGCTTCAAATTAGCTCAGATACCGTTCCATAAACCCAATATGTAATAGACAAGACCTACTCCTTGCTCAGAGAACTGGACTCAACACGCCCGATTCACCGCACAAGAATATATCTGACTAGTAATAATCTTAAAACCTATGTATTGATATCTCTCTGTTAGTGTGTCAAGTGGGTGTAAAGCGGCATAAACACAGCCGTGAAAAGCAGCTAAACCCCATTATAAAAATAAATTACTTTTAAAAACCCATGAAACAAAGACAGGGAAAGAGAGAGAAATTCTTACACAATTCGTTCAGGGGCTGTGATGCAACCTGGATTGACCATATCTAGACCCACAGCTGGATGAGACATAAGGGTGGACACTCTTGGGGCTGAGAGGTTTGGTGAGGTTGGGTGAGCAAACGCAGACCCTTTAAAGTAATACTGCGTGCTACCCATCGCATGGGTCCCAAATCTCCAGGTTCAAGGGCATCTTCCTACATCGAAAACATGCATGAGAAACCCAGAAGATGGTACACCGTGTGATGGGGAAAGGTTTCTAAAACGCACCTCATTTCTCATCTCCTTGTGCTCGGGTTCGCCATTCCAGCCACTTTACTAGCAATCTCCCTACTTGGAGCCTCAGCACCTTTAACCTCCTGTTCCGTACAGGTTGCAATTTGTCCTGAGGATGAACGGGAAGACGGGGAACCAATGAGAGACTAGCTCTTGGTGTTGGGACAGGCACAGGTCACTCTATTTTCCCATCAGGAAGAAGAATTAACCACAGGCTCAGCCTGCCCCCCGGAACCAGAAGAGGGCCTGAAGCCATCCTGAGCTTTTGCGGCCAGCTCCCAAAAAAGCGACTTGTAAAATGGAGCTTCAGGGCACTGCAATTCACAAACCTGCAGAGTTATAAATGATAACTCTCGTCCACAAATATATTGAGGGAAGGCAAAGAAGAGGATTTGAAATCAAGGCAGAATTGCAGGAAACAGATTTCAGGAGGTAGATTCGAATCGCCTTTAAAGCACATGAAAAGCGGCAAAACGTTGACAATGATGCCCTTGGCCAAAAAGGGCGTATGCGTTTTTTCCTGAATCTATTCAGGAAAAAACGCATACGCCCTTTTTGGCCAACCAAGCAACCTGGAAAGGCAAATCAGCGCTACAAAGAAGTCTCGCTTCCCATCGGTCAAAAGGGCCATGCTGAAAAAAGTGTCAAAACCGGAAATGCAGGACAGGCCATGGAGAAATGGGAGCCTTGCTACACTGATGGGCGGGATGTAAATTGCCAACAGCCACTCTGGAGAAGTGTACGGTGTGTCCTGAAACATCTAAAAAACACAGCTTAGAGAGCATAGGGCACTTCCACGCATGGGGGGATAAAGTGGGAAAATTGAAAATCAGCAAGACACAAGCACCCCAAAGTTTAGGGCTGCTCTGTTGACAAGGACCTCCACTTCATTCCACCTTAAATATCCCAGGAAAGCGAAAAATGGATTAAAAATTTGTGGTCCTTATGTACAATGGAATATCACTCAGCCATGAAATCAATGTCATAAGGCTAGTAGCAGCATGATGAGTGGATTTAGGTAAGACGATTCTAAGTGAAATAAGTCACACAGAAAAGGACACTTCTCATAAGGTGTCACTTATAGAGGGAATGTAAAAACCGTTACACTTGAACTGAATTACAAAACAGAACAGAGTCACACATGCAGAAAACACACTATGGCTGCTTAACGGGAAAGGTGAGGTGGGGTGATACATAAAACAAGAGCTTCAAATTAGCTCAGATACCGTTCCATAAACCCAATATGTAATAGACAAGACCTACTCCTTGCTCAGAGAACTGGACTCAACACGCCCGATTCACCGCACATGAATATATCTGACTAGTAATAATCTTAAAACCTATGTATTGATATCTCTCTGTTAGTGTGTCAAGTGGGTGTAAAGCGGCATAAACACAGCCGTGAAAAGCAGCTAAACCCCATTATAAAAATAAATTACTTTTAAAAACCCATGAAACAAAGACAGGGAAAGAGAGAGAAATTCTTACACAATTCGTTCAGGGGCTGTGATGCAACCTGGATTGACCATATCTAGACCCACAGCTGGATGAGACATAAGGGTGGACACTCTTGGGGCTGAGAGGTTTGGTGAGGTTGGGTGAGCAAACGCAGACCCTTTAAAGTAATACTGCGTGCTACCCATCGCATGGGTCCCAAATCTCCAGGTTCAAGGGCATCTTCCTACATCGAAAACATGCATGAGAAACCCAGAAGATGGTACACCGTGTGATGGGGAAAGGTTTCTAAAACGCACCTCATTTCTCATCTCCTTGTGCTCGGGTTCGCCATTCCAGCCACTTTACTAGCAATCTCCCTACTTGGAGCCTCAGCACCTTTAACCTCCTGTTCCGTACAGGTTGCAATTTGTCCTGAGGATGAACAGGAAGACGGGGAACCAATGAGAGACTAGCTCTTGGTGTTGGGACAGGCACAGGTCACTCTATTTTCCCATCAGGAAGAAGAATTAACCACAGGCTCAGCCTGCCCCCCGGAACCAGAAGAGGGCCTGAAGCCATCCTGAGCTTTTGCGGCCAGCTCCCAAAAAAGCGACTTGTAAAATGGAGCTTCAGGGCACTGCAATTCACAAACCTGCAGAGTTATAAATGATAACTCTCGTCCACAAATATATTGAGGGAAGGCAAAGAAGAGGATTTGAAATCAAGGCAGGATTGCAGGAAACAGATTTCAGGAGGTAGATTCGAATCGCCTTTAAAGCACATGAAAAGCGGCAAAACGTTGACAATGATGCCCTTGGCCAAAAAGGGCGTATGCGTTTTTTCCTGAATCTATTCAGGAAAAAACGCATACGCCCTTTTTGGCCAACCAAGCAACCTGGAAAGGCAAATCAGCGCTACAAAGAAGTCTCGCTTCCCATCGGTCAAAAGGGCCATGCTGAAAAAAGTGTCAAAACCAGAAATGCAGGACAGGCCATGGAGAAATGGGAGCCTTGCTACACTGATGGGCGGGATGTAAATTGCCAACAGCCACTCTGGAGAAGTGTACGGTGTGTCCTGAAACATCTAAAAAACACAGCTTAGAGAGCATAGGGCACTTCCACGCATGGGGGGATAAAGTGGGAAAATTGAAAATCAGCAAGACACAAGCACCCCAAAGTTTAGGGCTGCTCTGTTGACAAGGACCTCCACTTCATTCCACCTTAAATATCCCAGGAAAGCGAAAAATGGATTAAAAATTTGTGGTCCTTATGTACAATGGAATATCACTCAGCCATGAAATCAATGTCATAAGGCTAGTAGCAGCATGATGAGTGGATTTAGGTAAGACGATTCTAAGTGAAATAAGTCACACAGAAAAGGACACTTCTCATAAGGTGTCACTTATAGAGGGAATGTAAAAACCGTTACACTTGAACTGAATTACAAAACAGAACAGAGTCACACATGCAGAAAACACACTATGGCTGCTTAACGGGAAAGGTGAGGTGGGGTGATACATAAAACAAGAGCTTCAAATTAGCTCAGATACCGTTCCATAAACCCAATATGTAATAGACAAGACCTACTCCTTGCTCAGAGAACTGGACTCAACACGCCCGATTCACCGCACATGAATATATCTGACTAGTAATAATCTTAAAACCTATGTATTGATATCTCTCTGTTAGTGTGTCAAGTGGGTGTAAAGCGGCATAAACACAGCCGTGAAAAGCAGCTAAACCCCATTATAAAAATAAATTACTTTTAAAAACCCATGAAACAAAGACAGGGAAAGAGAGAGAAATTCTTACACAATTCGTTCAGGGGCTGTGATGCAACCTGGATTGACCATATCTAGACCCACAGCTGGATGAGACATAAGGGTGGACACTCTTGGGGCTGAGAGGTTTGGTGAGGTTGGGTGAGCAAACGCAGACCCTTTAAAGTAATACTGCGTGCTACCCATCGCATGGGTCCCAAATCTCCAGGTTCAAGGGCATCTTCCTACATCGAAAACATGCATGAGAAACCCAGAAGATGGTACACCGTGTGATGGGGAAAGGTTTCTAAAACGCACCTCATTTCTCATCTCCTTGTGCTCGGGTTCGCCATTCCAGCCACTTTACTAGCAATCTCCCTACTTGGAGCCTCAGCACCTTTAACCTCCTGTTCCGTACAGGTTGCAATTTGTCCTGAGGATGAACGGGAAGACGGGGAACCAATGAGAGACTAGCTCTTGGTGTTGGGACAGGCACAGGTCACTCTATTTTCCCATCAGGAAGAAGAATTAACCACAGGCTCAGCCTGCCCCCCGGAACCAGAAGAGGGCCTGAAGCCATCCTGCGCTTTTGCGGCCAGCTCCCAAAAAAGCGACTTGTAAAATGGAGCTTCAGGGCACTGCAATTCACAAACCTGCAGAGTTATAAATGATAACTCTCGTCCACAAATATATTGAGGGAAGGCAAAGAAGAGGATTTGAAATCAAGGCAGAATTGCAGGAAACAGATTTCAGGAGGTAGATTCGAATCGCCTTTAAAGCACATGAAAAGCGGCAAAACGTTGACAATGATGCCCTTGGCCAAAAAGGGCGTATGCGTTTTTTCCTGAATCTATTCAGGAAAAAACGCATACGCCCTTTTTGGCCAACCAAGCAACCTGGAAAGGCAAATCAGCGCTACAAAGAAGTCTCGCTTCCCATCGGTCAAAAGGGCCATGCTGAAAAAAGTGTCAAAACCAGAAATGCAGGACAGGCCATGGAGAAATGGGAGCCTTGCTACACTGATGGGCGGGATGTAAATTGCCAACAGCCACTCTGGAGAAGTGTACGGTGTGTCCTGAAACATCTAAAAAACACAGCTTAGAGAGCATAGGGCACTTCCACGCATGGGGGGATAAAGTGGGAAAATTGAAAATCAGCAAGACACAAGCACCCCAAAGTTTAGGGCTGCTCTGTTGACAAGGACCTCCACTTCATTCCACCTTAAATATCCCAGGAAAGCGAAAAATGGATTAAAAATTTGTGGTCCTTATGTACAATGGAATATCACTCAGCCATGAAATCAATGTCATAAGGCTAGTAGCAGCATGATGAGTGGATTTAGGTAAGACGATTCTAAGTGAAATAAGTCACACAGAAAAGGACACTTCTCATAAGGTGTCACTTATAGAGGGAATATAAAAACCGTTACACTTGAACTGAATTACAAAACAGAACAGAGTCACACATGCAGAAAACACACTATGGCTGCTTAACGGGAAAGGTGAGGTGGGGTGATACATAAAACAAGAGCTTCAAATTAGCTCAGATACCGTTCCATAAACCCAATATGTAATAGACAAGACCTACTCCTTGCTCAGAGAACTGGACTCAACACGCCCGATTCACCGCACATGAATATATCTGACTAGTAATAATCTTAAAACCTATGTATTGATATCTCTCTGTTAGTGTGTCAAGTGGGTGTAAAGCGGCATAAACACAGCCGTGAAAAGCAGCTAAACCCCATTATAAAAATAAATTACTTTTAAAAACCCATGAAACAAAGACAGGGAAAGAGAGAGAAATTCTTACACAATTCGTTCAGGGGCTGTGATGCAACCTGGATTGACCATATCTAGACCCACAGCTGGATGAGACATAAGGGTGGACACTCTTGGGGCTGAGAGGTTTGGTGAGGTTGGGTGAGCAAACGCAGACCCTTTAAAGTAATACTGCGTGCTACCCATCGCATGGGTCCCAAATCTCCAGGTTCAAGGGCATCTTCCTACATCGAAAACATGCATGAGAAACCCAGAAGATGGTACACCGTGTGATGGGGAAAGGTTTCTAAAACGCACCTCATTTCTCATCTCCTTGTGCTCGGGTTCGCCATTCCAGCCACTTTACTAGCAATCTCCCTACTTGGAGCCTCAGCACCTTTAACCTCCTGTTCCGTACAGGTTGCAATTTGTCCTGAGGATGAACGGGAAGACGGGGAACCAATGAGAGACTAGCTCTTGGTGTTGGGACAGGCACAGGTCACTCTATTTTCCCATCAGGAAGAAGAATTAACCACAGGCTCAGCCTGCCCCCCGGAACCAGAAGAGGGCCTGAAGCCATCCTGAGCTTTTGCGGCCAGCTCCCAAAAAAGCGACTTGTAAAATGGAGCTTCAGGGCACTGCAATTCACAAACCTGCAGAGTTATAAATGATAACTCTCGTCCACAAATATATTGAGGGAAGGCAAAGGAGAGGATTTGAAATCAAGGCAGAATTGCAGGAAACAGATTTCAGGAGGTAGATTCGAATCGCCTTTAAAGCACATGAAAAGCGGCAAAACGTTGACAATGATGCCCTTGGCCAAAAAGGGCGTATGCGTTTTTTCCTGAATCTATTCAGGAAAAAACGCATACGCCCTTTTTGGCCAACCAAGCAACCTGGAAAGGCAAATCAGCGCTACAAAGAAGTCTCGCTTCCCATCGGTCAAAAGGGCCATGCTGAAAAAAGTGTCAAAACCAGAAATGCAGGACAGGCCATGGAGAAATGGGAGCCTTGCTACACTGATGGGCGGGATGTAAATTGCCAACAGCCACTCTGGAGAAGTGTACGGTGTGTCCTGAAACATCTAAAAAACACAGCTTAGAGAGCATAGGGCACTTCCACGCATGGGGGGATAAAGTGGGAAAATTGAAAATCAGCAAGACACAAGCACCCCAAAGTTTAGGGCTGCTCTGTTGACAAGGACCTCCACTTCATTCCACCTTAAATATCCCAGGAAAGCGAAAAATGGATTAAAAATTTGTGGTCCTTATGTACAATGGAATATCACTCAGCCATGAAATCAATGTCATAAGGCTAGTAGCAGCATGATGAGTGGATTTAGGTAAGACGATTCTAAGTGAAATAAGTCACACAGAAAAGGACACTTCTCATAAGGTGTCACTTATAGAGGGAATATAAAAACCGTTACACTTGAACTGAATTACAAAACAGAACAGAGTCACACATGCAGAAAACACACTATGGCTGCTTAACGGGAAAGGTGAGGTGGGGTGATACATAAAACAAGAGCTTCAAATTAGCTCAGATACCGTTCCATAAACCCAATATGTAATAGACAAGACCTACTCCTTGCTCAGAGAACTGGACTCAACACGCCCGATTCACCGCACATGAATATATCTGACTAGTAATAATCTTAAAACCTATGTATTGATATCTCTCTGTTAGTGTGTCAAGTGGGTGTAAAGCGGCATAAACACAGCCGTGAAAAGCAGCTAAACCCCATTATAAAAATAAATTACTTTTAAAAACCCATGAAACAAAGACAGGGAAAGAGAGAGAAATTCTTACACAATTCGTTCAGGGGCTGTGATGCAACCTGGATTGACCATATCTAGACCCACAGCTGGATGAGACATAAGGGTGGACACTCTTGGGGCTGAGAGGTTTGGTGAGGTTGGGTGAGCAAACGCAGACCCTTTAAAGTAATACTGCGTGCTACCCATCGCATGGGTCCCAAATCTCCAGGTTCAAGGGCATCTTCCTACATCGAAAACATGCATGAGAAACCCAGAAGATGGTACACCGTGTGATGGGGAAAGGTTTCTAAAACGCACCTCATTTCTCATCTCCTTGTGCTCGGGTTCGCCATTCCAGCCACTTTACTAGCAATCTCCCTACTTGGAGCCTCAGCACCTTTATCCTCCTGTTCCGTACAGGTTGCAATTTGTCCTGAGGATGAACGGGAAGACGGGGAACCAATGAGAGACTAGCTCTTGGTGTTGGGACAGGCACAGGTCACTCTATTTTCCCATCAGGAAGAAGAATTAACCACAGGCTCAGCCTGCCCCCCGGAACCAGAAGAGGGCCTGAAGCCATCCTGCGCTTTTGCGGCCAGCTCCCAAAAAAGCGACTTGTAAAATGGAGCTTCAGGGCACTGCAATTCACAAACCTGCAGAGTTATAAATGATAACTCTCGTCCACAAATATATTGAGGGAAGGCAAAGAAGAGGATTTGAAATCAAGGCAGAATTGCAGGAAACAGAGTTCAGGAGGTAGATTCGAATCGCCTTTAAAGCACATGAAAAGCGGCAAAACGTTGACAATGATGCCCTTGGCCAAAAAGGGCGTATGCGTTTTTTCCTGAATATATTCAGGAAAAAACGCATACGCCCGTTTTGGCCAACCAAGCAACCTGGAAAGGCAAATCAGCGCTACAAAGAAGTCTCGTTTCCCATCGGTCAAAAGGGCCATGCTGAAAAAAGTGTCAAAACCAGAAATGCAGGACAGGCCATGGAGAAATGGGAGCCTTGCTACACTGATGGGCGGGATGTAAATTGCCAACAGCCACTCTGGAGAAGTGTACGGTGTGTCCTGAAACATCTAAAAAACACAGCTTAGAGAGCACAGGGCACTTCCACGCATGGGGGGATAAAGTGGGAAAATTGAAAATCAGCAAGACACAAGCACCCCAAAGTTTAGGGCTGCGCTGTTGACAAGACCTCCACTTCATTCCACCTTAAATATCCCAGGAAAGCGAAAAATGGATAAAAAAGTTGTGGTCCTTATGTACAATGGAATATCACTCAGCCATGAAATCAATGTCATAAGGCTAGTAGCAGCATGATGAGTGGATTTAGGTAAGACGATTCTAAGTGAAATAAGTCACACAGAAAAGGACACTTCTCATAAGGTGTCACTTATAGAGGGAATGTAAAAACCGTTACACTTGAACTGAATTACAAAACAGAACAGAGTCACACATGCAGAAAACACACTATGGCTGCTTAACGGGAAAGGTGAGGTGGGGTGATACATAAAACAAGAGCTTCAAATTAGCTCAGATACCGTTCCATAAACCCAATATGTAATAGACAAGACCTACTCCTTGCTCAGAGAACTGGACTCAACACGCCCGATTCACCGCACAAGAATATATCTGACTAGTAATAATCTTAAAACCTATGTATTGATATCTCTCTGTTAGTGTGTCAAGTGGGTGTAAAGCGGCATAAACACAGCCGTGAAAAGCAGCTAAACCCCATTATAAAAATAAATTACTTTTAAAAACCCATGAAACAAAGACAGGGAAAGAGAGAGAAATTCTTACACAATTCGTTCAGGGGCTGTGATGCAACCTGGATTGACCATATCTAGACCCACAGCTGGATGAGACATAAGGGTGGACACTCTTGGGGCTGAGAGGTTTGGTGAGGTTGGGTGAGCAAACGCAGACCCTTTAAAGTAATACTGCGTGCTACCCATCGCATGGGTCCCAAATCTCCAGGTTCAAGGGCATCTTCCTACATCGAAAACATGCATGAGAAACCCAGAAGATGGTACACCGTGTGATGGGGAAAGGTTTCTAAAACGCACCTCATTTCTCATCTCCTTGTGCTCGGGTTCGCCATTCCAGCCACTTTACTAGCAATCTCCCTACTTGGAGCCTCAGCACCTTTAACCTCCTGTTCCGTACAGGTTGCAATTTGTCCTGAGGATGAACGGGAAGACGGGGAACCAATGAGAGACTAGCTCTTGGTGTTGGGACAGGCACAGGTCACTCTATTTTCCCATCAGGAAGAAGAATTAACCACAGGCTCAGCCTGCCCCCCGGAACCAGAAGAGGGCCTGAAGCCATCCTGAGCTTTTGCGGCCAGCTCCCAAAAAAGCGACTTGTAAAATGGAGCTTCAGGGCACTGCAATTCACAAACCTGCAGAGTTATAAATGATAACTCTCGTCCACAAATATATTGAGGGAAGGCAAAGAAGAGGATTTGAAATCAAGGCAGAATTGCAGGAAACAGATTTCAGGAGGTAGATTCGAATCGCCTTTAAAGCACATGAAAAGCGGCAAAACGTTGACAATGATGCCCTTGGCCAAAAAGGGCGTATGCGTTTTTTCCTGAATCTATTCAGGAAAAAACGCATACGCCCTTTTTGGCCAACCAAGCAACCTGGAAAGGCAAATCAGCGCTACAAAGAAGTCTCGCTTCCCATCGGTCAAAAGGGCCATGCTGAAAAAAGTGTCAAAACCAGAAATGCAGGACAGGCCATGGAGAAATGGGAGCCTTGCTACACTGATGGGCGGGATGTAAATTGCCAACAGCCACTCTGGAGAAGTGTACGGTGTGTCCTGAAACATCTAAAAAACACAGCTTAGAGAGCATAGGGCACTTCCACGCATGGGGGGATAAAGTGGGAAAATTGAAAATCAGCAAGACACAAGCACCCCAAAGTTTAGGGCTGCTCTGTTGACAAGGACCTCCACTTCATTCCACCTTAAATATCCCAGGAAAGCGAAAAATGGATTAAAAATTTGTGGTCCTTATGTACAATGGAATATCACTCAGCCATGAAATCAATGTCATAAGGCTAGTAGCAGCATGATGAGTGGATTTAGGTAAGACGATTCTAAGTGAAATAAGTCACACAGAAAAGGACACTTCTCATAAGGTGTCACTTATAGAGGGAATATAAAAACCGTTACACTTGAACTGAATTACAAAACAGAACAGAGTCACACATGCAGAAAACACACTATGGCTGCTTAACGGGAAAGGTGAGGTGGGGTGATACATAAAACAAGAGCTTCAAATTAGCTCAGATACCGTTCCATAAACCCAATATGTAATAGACAAGACCTACTCCTTGCTCAGAGAACTGGACTCAACACGCCCGATTCACCGCACATGAATATATCTGACTAGTAATAATCTTAAAACCTATGTATTGATATCTCTCTGTTAGTGTGTCAAGTGGGTGTAAAGCGGCATAAACACAGCCGTGAAAAGCAGCTAAACCCCATTATAAAAATAAATTACTTTTAAAAACCCATGAAACAAAGACAGGGAAAGAGAGAGAAATTCTTACACAATTCGTTCAGGGGCTGTGATGCAACCTGGATTGACCATATCTAGACCCACAGCTGGATGAGACATAAGGGTGGACACTCTTGGGGCTGAGAGGTTTGGTGAGGTTGGGTGAGCAAACGCAGACCCTTTAAAGTAATACTGCGTGCTACCCATCGCATGGGTCCCAAATCTCCAGGTTCAAGGGCATCTTCCTACATCGAAAACATGCATGAGAAACCCAGAAGATGGTACACCGTGTGATGGGGAAAGGTTTCTAAAACGCACCTCATTTCTCATCTCCTTGTGCTCGGGTTCGCCATTCCAGCCACTTTACTAGCAATCTCCCTACTTGGAGCCTCAGCACCTTTATCCTCCTGTTCCGTACAGGTTGCAATTTGTCCTGAGGATGAACGGGAAGACGGGGAACCAATGAGAGACTAGCTCTTGGTGTTGGGACAGGCACAGGTCACTCTATTTTCCCATCAGGAAAAAGAATTAACCACAGGCTCAGCCTGCCCCCCGGAACCAGAACAGGGCCTGAAGCCATCCTGCGCTTTTGCGGCCAGCTCCCAAAAAAGCGACTTGTAAAATGGAGCTTCAGGGCACTGCAATTCACAAACCTGCAGAGTTATAAATGATAACTCTCGTCCACAAATATATTGAGGGAAGGCAAAGAAGAGGATTTGAAATCAAGGCAGAATTGCAGGAAACAGATTTCAGGAGGTAGATTCGAATCGCCTTTAAAGCACATGAAAAGCGGCAAAACGTTGACAATGATGCCCTTGGCCAAAAAGGGCGTATGCGTTTTTTCCTGAATATATTCAGGAAAAAACGCATACGCCCGTTTTGGCCAACCAAGCAACCTGGAAAGGCAAATCAGCGCTACAAAGAAGTCTCGTTTCCCATCGGTCAAAAGGGCCATGCTGAAAAAAGTGTCAAAACCAGAAATGCAGGACAGGCCATGGAGAAATGGGAGCCTTGCTACACTGATGGGCGGGATGTAAATTGCCAACAGCCACTCTGGAGAAGTGTACGGTGTGTCCTGAAACATCTAAAAAACACAGCTTAGAGAGCACAGGGCACTTCCACGCATGGGGGGATAAAGTGGGAAAATTGAAAATCAGCAAGACACAAGCACCCCAAAGTTTAGGGCTGCGCTGTTGACAAGACCTCCACTTCATTCCACCTTAAATATCCCAGGAAAGCGAAAAATGGATAAAAAAGTTGTGGTCCTTATGTACAATGGAATATCACTCAGCCATGAAATCAATGTCATAAGGCTAGTAGCAGCATGATGAGTGGATTTAGGTAAGACGATTCTAAGTGAAATAAGTCACACAGAAAAGGACACTTCTCATAAGGTGTCACTTATAGAGGGAATGTAAAAACCGTTACACTTGAACTGAATTACAAAACAGAACAGAGTCACACATGCAGAAAACACACTATGGCTGCTTAACGGGAAAGGTGAGGTGGGGTGATACATAAAACAAGAGCTTCAAATTAGCTCAGATACCGTTCCATAAACCCAATATGTAATAGACAAGACCTACTCCTTGCTCAGAGAACTGGACTCAACACGCCCGATTCACCGCACAAGAATATATCTGACTAGTAATAATCTTAAAACCTATGTATTGATATCTCTCTGTTAGTGTGTCAAGTGGGTGTAAAGCGGCATAAACACAGCCGTGAAAAGCAGCTAAACCCCATTATAAAAATAAATTACTTTTAAAAACCCATGAAACAAAGACAGGGAAAGAGAGAGAAATTCTTACACAATTCGTTCAGGGGCTGTGATGCAACCTGGATTGACCATATCTAGACCCACAGCTGGATGAGACATAAGGGTGGACACTCTTGGGGCTGAGAGGTTTGGTGAGGTTGGGTGAGCAAACGCAGACCCTTTAAAGTAATACTGCGTGCTACCCATCGCATGGGTCCCAAATCTCCAGGTTCAAGGGCATCTTCCTACATCGAAAACATGCATGAGAAACCCAGAAGATGGTACACCGTGTGATGGGGAAAGGTTTCTAAAACGCACCTCATTTCTCATCTCCTTGTGCTCGGGTTCGCCATTCCAGCCACTTTACTAGCAATCTCCCTACTTGGAGCCTCAGCACCTTTAACCTCCTGTTCCGTACAGGTTGCAATTTGTCCTGAGGATGAACGGGAAGACGGGGAACCAATGAGAGACTAGCTCTTGGTGTTGGGACAGGCACAGGTCACTCTATTTTCCCATCAGGAAGAAGAATTAACCACAGGCTCAGCCTGCCCCCCGGAACCAGAACAGGGCCTGAAGCCATCCTGAGCTTTTGCGGCCAGCTCCCAAAAAAGCGACTTGTAAAATGGAGCTTCAGGGCACTGCAATTCACAAACCTGCAGAGTTATAAATGATAACTCTCGTCCACAAATATATTGAGGGAAGGCAAAGAAGAGGATTTGAAATCAAGGCAGAATTGCAGGAAACAGATTTCAGGAGGTAGATTCGAATCGCCTTTAAAGCACATGAAAAGCGGCAAAACGTTGACAATGATGCCCTTGGCCAAAAAGGGCGTATTCGTTTTTTCCTGAATCTATTCAGGAAAAAACGCATACGCCCTTTTTGGCCAACCAAGCAACCTGGAAAGGCAAATCAGCGCTACAAAGAAGTCTCGCTTCCCATCGGTCAAAAGGGCCATGCTGAAAAAAGTGTCAAAACCAGAAATGCAGGACAGGCCATGGAGAAATGGGAGCCTTGCTACACTGATGGGCGGGATGTAAATTGCCAACAGCCACTCTGGAGAAGTGTACGGTGTGTCCTGAAACATCTAAAAAACACAGCTTAGAGAGCATAGGGCACTTCCACGCATGGGGGGATAAAGTGGGAAAATTGAAAATCAGCAAGACACAAGCACCCCAAAGTTTAGGGCTGCTCTGTTGACAAGGACCTCCACTTCATTCCACCTTAAATATCCCAGGAAAGCGAAAAATGGATAAAAAAGTTGTGGTCCTTATGTACAATGGAATATCACTCAGCCATGAAATCAATGTCATAAGGCTAGTAGCAGCATGATGAGTGGATTTAGGTAAGACGATTCTAAGTGAAATAAGTCACACAGAAAAGGACACTTCTCATAAGGTGTCACTTATAGAGGGAATGTAAAAACCGTTACACTTGAACTGAATTACAAAACAGAACAGAGTCACACATGCAGAAAACACACTATGGCTGCTTAACGGGAAAGGTGAGGTGGGGTGATACATAAAACAAGAGCTTCAAATTAGCTCAGATACCGTTCCATAAACCCAATATGTAATAGACAAGACCTACTCCTTGCTCAGAGAACTGGACTCAACACGCCCGATTCACCGCACATGAATATATCTGACTAGTAATAATCTTAAAACCTATGTATTGATATCTCTCTGTTAGTGTGTCAAGTGGGTGTCAAGCGGCATAAACACAGCCGTGAAAAGCAGCTAAACCCCATTATAAAAATAAATTACTTTTAAAAACCCATGAAACAAAGACAGGGAAAGAGAGAGAAATTCTTACACAATTCGTTCAGGGGCTGTGATGCAACCTGGATTGACCATATCTAGACCCACAGCTGGATGAGACATAAGGGTGGACACTCTTGGGGCTGAGAGGTTTGGTGAGGTTGGGTGAGCAAACGCAGACCCTTTAAAGTAATACTGCGTGCTACCCATCGCATGGGTCCCAAATCTCCAGGTTCAAGGGCATCTTCCTACATCGAAAACATGCATGAGAAACCCAGAAGATGGTACACCGTGTGATGGGGAAAGGTTTCTAAAACGCACCTCATTTCTCATCTCCTTGTGCTCGGGTTCGCCATTCCAGCCACTTTACTAGCAATCTCCCTACTTGGAGCCTCAGCACCTTTAACCTCCTGTTCCGTACAGGTTGCAATTTGTCCTGAGGATGAACGGGAAGACGGGGAACCAATGAGAGACTAGCTCTTGGTGTTGGGACAGGCACAGGTCACTCTATTTTCCCATCAGGAAGAAGAATTAACCACAGGCTCAGCCTGCCCCCCGGAACCAGAAGAGGGCCTGAAGCCATCCTGAGCTTTTGCGGCCAGCTCCCAAAAAAGCGACTTGTAAAATGGAGCTTCAGGGCACTGCAATTCACAAACCTGCAGAGTTATAAATGATAACTCTCGTCCACAAATATATTGAGGGAAGGCAAAGAAGAGGATTTGAAATCAAGGCAGAATTGCAGGAAACAGATTTCAGGAGGTAGATTCGAATCGCCTTTAAAGCACATGAAAAGCGGCAAAACGTTGACAATGATGCCCTTGGCCAAAAAGGGCGTATGCGTTTTTTCCTGAATATATTCAGGAAAAAACGCATACGCCCTTTTTGGCCAACCAAGCAACCTGGAAAGGCAAATCAGCGCTACAAAGAAGTCTCGTTTCCCATCGGTCAAAAGGGCCATGCTGAAAAAAGTGTCAAAACCAGAAATGCAGGACAGGCCATGGAGAAATGGGAGCCTTGCTACACTAATGGGCGGGATGTAAATTGCCAACAGCCACTCTGGAGAAGTGTACGGTGTGTCCTGAAACATCTAAAAAACACAGCTTAGAGAGCACAGGGCACTTCCACGCATGGGGGGATAAAGTGGGAAAATTGAAAATCAGCAAGACACAAGCACCCCAAAGTTTAGGGCTGCTCTGTTGACGAGGACCTCCACTTCATTCCACCTTAAATATCCCAGGAAAGCGAAAAATGGATAAAAAAGTTGTGGTCCTTATGTACAATGGAATATCACTCAGCCATGAAATCAATGTCATAAGGCTAGTAGCAGCATGATGAGTGGATTTAGGTAAGACGATTCTAAGTGAAATAAGTCACACAGAAAAGGACACTTCTCATAAGGTGTCACTTATAGAGGGAATGTAAAAACCGTTACACTTGAACTGAATTACAAAACAGAACAGAGTCACACATGCAGAAAACACACTATGGCTGCTTAACGGGAAAGGTGAGGTGGGGTGATACATAAAACAAGAGCTTCAAATTAGCTCAGATACCGTTCCATAAACCCAATATGTAATAGACAAGACCTACTCCTTGCTCAGAGAACTGGACTCAACACGCCCGATTCACCGCACATGAATATATCTGACTAGTAATAATCTTAAAACCTATGTATTGATATCTCTCTGTTAGTGTGTCAAGTGGGTGTAAAGCGGCATAAACACAGCCGTGAAAAGCAGCTAAACCCCATTATAAAAATAAATTACTTTTAAAAACCCATGAAACAAAGACAGGGAAAGAGAGAGAAATTCTTACACAATTCGTTCAGGGGCTGTGATGCAACCTGGATTGACCATATCTAGACCCACAGCTGGATGAGACATAAGGGTGGACACTCTTGGGGCTGAGAGGTTTGGTGAGGTTGGGTGAGCAAACGCAGACCCTTTAAAGTAATACTGCGTGCTACCCATCGCATGGGTCCCAAATCTCCAGGTTCAAGGGCATCTTCCTACATCGAAAACATGCATGAGAAACCCAGAAGATGGTACACCGTGTGATGGGGAAAGGTTTCTAAAACGCACCTCATTTCTCATCTCCTTGTGCTCGGGTTCGCCATTCCAGCCACTTTACTAGCAATCTCCCTACTTGGAGCCTCAGCACCTTTAACCTCCTGTTCCGTACAGGTTGCAATTTGTCCTGAGGATGAACGGGAAGACGGGGAACCAATGAGAGACTAGCTCTTGGTGTTGGGACAGGCACAGGTCACTCTATTTTCCCATCAGGAAGAAGAATTAACCACAGGCTCAGCCTGCCCCCCGGAACCAGAAGAGGGCCTGAAGCCATCCTGCGCTTTTGCGGCCAGCTCCCAAAAAAGCGACTTGTAAAATGGAGCTTCAGGGCACTGCAATTCACAAACCTGCAGAGTTATAAATGATAACTCTCGTCCACAAATATATTGAGGGAAGGCAAAGAAGAGGATTTGAAATCAAGGCAGAATTGCAGGAAACAGAGTTCAGGAGGTAGATTCGAATCGCCTTTAAAGCACATGAAAAGCGGCAAAACGTTGACAATGATGCCCTTGGCCAAAAAGGGCGTATGCGTTTTTTCCTGAATATATTCAGGAAAAAACGCATACGCCCGTTTTGGCCAACCAAGCAACCTGGAAAGGCAAATCAGCGCTACAAAGAAGTCTCGTTTCCCATCGGTCAAAAGGGCCATGCTGAAAAAAGTGTCAAAACCAGAAATGCAGGACAGGCCATGGAGAAATGGGAGCCTTGCTACACTGATGGGCGGGATGTAAATTGCCAACAGCCACTCTGGAGAAGTGTACGGTGTGTCCTGAAACATCTAAAAAACACAGCTTAGAGAGCACAGGGCACTTCCACGCATGGGGGGATAAAGTGGGAAAATTGAAAATCAGCAAGACACAAGCACCCCAAAGTTTAGGGCTGCGCTGTTGACAAGACCTCCACTTCATTCCACCTTAAATATCCCAGGAAAGCGAAAAATGGATAAAAAAGTTGTGGTCCTTATGTACAATGGAATATCACTCAGCCATGAAATCAATGTCATAAGGCTAGTAGCAGCATGATGAGTGGATTTAGGTAAGACGATTCTAAGTGAAATAAGTCACACAGAAAAGGACACTTCTCATAAGGTGTCACTTATAGAGGGAATGTAAAAACCGTTACACTTGAACTGAATTACAAAACAGAACAGAGTCACACATGCAGAAAACACACTATGGCTGCTTAACGGGAAAGGTGAGGTGGGGTGATACATAAAACAAGAGCTTCAAATTAGCTCAGATACCGTTCCATAAACCCAATATGTAATAGACAAGACCTACTCCTTGCTCAGAGAACTGGACTCAACACGCCCGATTCACCGCACAAGAATATATCTGACTAGTAATAATCTTAAAACCTATGTATTGATATCTCTCTGTTAGTGTGTCAAGTGGGTGTAAAGCGGCATAAACACAGCCGTGAAAAGCAGCTAAACCCCATTATAAAAATAAATTACTTTTAAAAACCCATGAAACAAAGACAGGGAAAGAGAGAGAAATTCTTACACAATTCGTTCAGGGGCTGTGATGCAACCTGGATTGACCATATCTAGACCCACAGCTGGATGAGACATAAGGGTGGACACTCTTGGGGCTGAGAGGTTTGGTGAGGTTGGGTGAGCAAACGCAGACCCTTTAAAGTAATACTGCGTGCTACCCATCGCATGGGTCCCAAATCTCCAGGTTCAAGGGCATCTTCCTACATCGAAAACATGCATGAGAAACCCAGAAGATGGTACACCGTGTGATGGGGAAAGGTTTCTAAAACGCACCTCATTTCTCATCTCCTTGTGCTCGGGTTCGCCATTCCAGCCACTTTACTAGCAATCTCCCTACTTGGAGCCTCAGCACCTTTAACCTCCTGTTCCGTACAGGTTGCAATTTGTCCTGAGGATGAACGGGAAGACGGGGAACCAATGAGAGACTAGCTCTTGGTGTTGGGACAGGCACAGGTCACTCTATTTTCCCATCAGGAAGAAGAATTAACCACAGGCTCAGCCTGCCCCCCGGAACCAGAAGAGGGCCTGAAGCCATCCTGAGCTTTTGCGGCCAGCTCCCAAAAAAGCGACTTGTAAAATGGAGCTTCAGGGCACTGCAATTCACAAACCTGCAGAGTTATAAATGATAACTCTCGTCCACAAATATATTGAGGGAAGGCAAAGAAGAGGATTTGAAATCAAGGCAGAATTGCAGGAAACAGATTTCAGGAGGTAGATTCGAATCGCCTTTAAAGCACATGAAAAGCGGCAAAACGTTGACAATGATGCCCTTGGCCAAAAAGGGCGTATGCGTTTTTTCCTGAATCTATTCAGGAAAAAACGCATACGCCCTTTTTGGCCAACCAAGCAACCTGGAAAGGCAAATCAGCGCTACAAAGAAGTCTCGCTTCCCATCGGTCAAAAGGGCCATGCTGAAAAAAGTGTCAAAACCAGAAATGCAGGACAGGCCATGGAGAAATGGGAGCCTTGCTACACTGATGGGCGGGATGTAAATTGCCAACAGCCACTCTGGAGAAGTGTACGGTGTGTCCTGAAACATCTAAAAAACACAGCTTAGAGAGCATAGGGCACTTCCACGCATGGGGGGATAAAGTGGGAAAATTGAAAATCAGCAAGACACAAGCACCCCAAAGTTTAGGGCTGCTCTGTTGACAAGGACCTCCACTTCATTCCACCTTAAATATCCCAGGAAAGCGAAAAATGGATTAAAAATTTGTGGTCCTTATGTACAATGGAATATCACTCAGCCATGAAATCAATGTCATAAGGCTAGTAGCAGCATGATGAGTGGATTTAGGTAAGACGATTCTAAGTGAAATAAGTCACACAGAAAAGGACACTTCTCATAAGGTGTCACTTATAGAGGGAATATAAAAACCGTTACACTTGAACTGAATTACAAAACAGAACAGAGTCACACATGCAGAAAACACACTATGGCTGCTTAACGGGAAAGGTGAGGTGGGGTGATACATAAAACAAGAGCTTCAAATTAGCTCAGATACCGTTCCATAAACCCAATATGTAATAGACAAGACCTACTCCTTGCTCAGAGAACTGGACTCAACACGCCCGATTCACCGCACATGAATATATCTGACTAGTAATAATCTTAAAACCTATGTATTGATATCTCTCTGTTAGTGTGTCAAGTGGGTGTAAAGCGGCATAAACACAGCCGTGAAAAGCAGCTAAACCCCATTATAAAAATAAATTACTTTTAAAAACCCATGAAACAAAGACAGGGAAAGAGAGAGAAATTCTTACACAATTCGTTCAGGGGCTGTGATGCAACCTGGATTGACCATATCTAGACCCACAGCTGGATGAGACATAAGGGTGGACACTCTTGGGGCTGAGAGGTTTGGTGAGGTTGGGTGAGCAAACGCAGACCCTTTAAAGTAATACTGCGTGCTACCCATCGCATGGGTCCCAAATCTCCAGGTTCAAGGGCATCTTCCTACATCGAAAACATGCATGAGAAACCCAGAAGATGGTACACCGTGTGATGGGGAAAGGTTTCTAAAACGCACCTCATTTCTCATCTCCTTGTGCTCGGGTTCGCCATTCCAGCCACTTTACTAGCAATCTCCCTACTTGGAGCCTCAGCACCTTTATCCTCCTGTTCCGTACAGGTTGCAATTTGTCCTGAGGATGAACGGGAAGACGGGGAACCAATGAGAGACTAGCTCTTGGTGTTGGGACAGGCACAGGTCACTCTATTTTCCCATCAGGAAAAAGAATTAACCACAGGCTCAGCCTGCCCCCCGGAACCAGAACAGGGCCTGAAGCCATCCTGCGCTTTTGCGGCCAGCTCCCAAAAAAGCGACTTGTAAAATGGAGCTTCAGGGCACTGCAATTCACAAACCTGCAGAGTTATAAATGATAACTCTCGTCCACAAATATATTGAGGGAAGGCAAAGAAGAGGATTTGAAATCAAGGCAGAATTGCAGGAAACAGATTTCAGGAGGTAGATTCGAATCGCCTTTAAAGCACATGAAAAGCGGCAAAACGTTGACAATGATGCCCTTGGCCAAAAAGGGCGTATGCGTTTTTTCCTGAATATATTCAGGAAAAAACGCATACGCCCGTTTTGGCCAACCAAGCAACCTGGAAAGGCAAATCAGCGCTACAAAGAAGTCTCGTTTCCCATCGGTCAAAAGGGCCATGCTGAAAAAAGTGTCAAAACCAGAAATGCAGGACAGGCCATGGAGAAATGGGAGCCTTGCTACACTGATGGGCGGGATGTAAATTGCCAACAGCCACTCTGGAGAAGTGTACGGTGTGTCCTGAAACATCTAAAAAACACAGCTTAGAGAGCACAGGGCACTTCCACGCATGGGGGGATAAAGTGGGAAAATTGAAAATCAGCAAGACACAAGCACCCCAAAGTTTAGGGCTGCGCTGTTGACAAGACCTCCACTTCATTCCACCTTAAATATCCCAGGAAAGCGAAAAATGGATAAAAAAGTTGTGGTCCTTATGTACAATGGAATATCACTCAGCCATGAAATCAATGTCATAAGGCTAGTAGCAGCATGATGAGTGGATTTAGGTAAGACGATTCTAAGTGAAATAAGTCACACAGAAAAGGACACTTCTCATAAGGTGTCACTTATAGAGGGAATGTAAAAACCGTTACACTTGAACTGAATTACAAAACAGAACAGAGTCACACATGCAGAAAACACACTATGGCTGCTTAACGGGAAAGGTGAGGTGGGGTGATACATAAAACAAGAGCTTCAAATTAGCTCAGATACCGTTCCATAAACCCAATATGTAATAGACAAGACCTACTCCTTGCTCAGAGAACTGGACTCAACACGCCCGATTCACCGCACAAGAATATATCTGACTAGTAATAATCTTAAAACCTATGTATTGATATCTCTCTGTTAGTGTGTCAAGTGGGTGTAAAGCGGCATAAACACAGCCGTGAAAAGCAGCTAAACCCCATTATAAAAATAAATTACTTTTAAAAACCCATGAAACAAAGACAGGGAAAGAGAGAGAAATTCTTACACAATTCGTTCAGGGGCTGTGATGCAACCTGGATTGACCATATCTAGACCCACAGCTGGATGAGACATAAGGGTGGACACTCTTGGGGCTGAGAGGTTTGGTGAGGTTGGGTGAGCAAACGCAGACCCTTTAAAGTAATACTGCGTGCTACCCATCGCATGGGTCCCAAATCTCCAGGTTCAAGGGCATCTTCCTACATCGAAAACATGCATGAGAAACCCAGAAGATGATACACCGTGTGATGGGGAAAGGTTTCTAAAACGCACCTCATTTCTCATCTCCTTGTGCTCGGGTTCGCCATTCCAGCCACTTTACTAGCAATCTCCCTACTTGGAGCCTCAGCACCTTTAACCTCCTGTTCCGTACAGGTTGCAATTTGTCCTGAGGATGAACGGGAAGACGGGGAACCAATGAGAGACTAGCTCTTGGTGTTGGGACAGGCACAGGTCACTCTATTTTCCCATCAGGAAGAAGAATTAACCACAGGCTCAGCCTGCCCCCCGGAACCAGAACAGGGCCTGAAGCCATCCTGAGCTTTTGCGGCCAGCTCCCAAAAAAGCGACTTGTAAAATGGAGCTTCAGGGCACTGCAATTCACAAACCTGCAGAGTTATAAATGATAACTCTCGTCCACAAATATATTGAGGGAAGGCAAAGAAGAGGATTTGAAATCAAGGCAGAATTGCAGGAAACAGATTTCAGGAGGTAGATTCGAATCGCCTTTAAAGCACATGAAAAGCGGCAAAACGTTGACAATGATGCCCTTGGCCAAAAAGGGCGTATGCGTTTTTTCCTGAATCTATTCAGGAAAAAACGCATACGCCCTTTTTGGCCAACCAAGCAACCTATAAAGGCAAATCAGCGCTACAAAGAAGTCTCGCTTCCCATCGGTCAAAAGGGCCATGCTGAAAAAAGTGTCAAAACCAGAAATGCAGGACAGGCCATGGAGAAATGGGAGCCTTGCTACACTGATGGGCGGGATGTAAATTGCCAACAGCCACTCTGGAGAAGTGTACGGTGTGTCCTGAAACATCTAAAAAACACAGCTTAGAGAGCATAGGGCACTTCCACGCATGGGGGGATAAAGTGGGAAAATTGAAAATCAGCAAGACACAAGCACCCCAAAGTTTAGGGCTGCTCTGTTGACAAGGACCTCCACTTCATTCCACCTTAAATATCCCAGGAAAGCGAAAAATGGATAAAAAAGTTGTGGTCCTTATGTACAATGGAATATCACTCAGCCATGAAATCAATGTCATAAGGCTAGTAGCAGCATGATGAGTGGATTTAGGTAAGACGATTCTAAGTGAAATAAGTCACACAGAAAAGGACACTTCTCATAAGGTGTCACTTATAGAGGGAATGTAAAAACCGTTACACTTGAACTGAATTACAAAACAGAACAGAGTCACACATGCAGAAAACACACTATGGCTGCTTAACGGGAAAGGTGAGGTGGGGTGATACATAAAACAAGAGCTTCAAATTAGCTCAGATACCGTTCCATAAACCCAATATGTAATAGACAAGACCTACTCCTTGCTCAGAGAACTGGACTCAACACGCCCGATTCACCGCACATGAATATATCTGACTAGTAATAATCTTAAAACCTATGTATTGATATCTCTCTGTTAGTGTGTCAAGTGGGTGTCAAGCGGCATAAACACAGCCGTGAAAAGCAGCTAAACCCCATTATAAAAATAAATTACTTTTAAAAACCCATGAAACAAAGACAGGGAAAGAGAGAGAAATTCTTACACAATTCGTTCAGGGGCTGTGATGCAACCTGGATTGACCATATCTAGACCCACAGCTGGATGAGACATAAGGGTGGACACTCTTGGGGCTGAGAGGTTTGGTGAGGTTGGGTGAGCAAACGCAGACCCTTTAAAGTAATACTGCGTGCTACCCATCGCATGGGTCCCAAATCTCCAGGTTCAAGGGCATCTTCCTACATCGAAAACATGCATGAGAAACCCAGAAGATGGTACACCGTGTGATGGGGAAAGGTTTCTAAAACGCACCTCATTTCTCATCTCCTTGTGCTCGGGTTCGCCATTCCAGCCACTTTACTAGCAATCTCCCTACTTGGAGCCTCAGCACCTTTAACCTCCTGTTCCGTACAGGTTGCAATTTGTCCTGAGGATGAACGGGAAGACGGGGAACCAATGAGAGACTAGCTCTTGGTGTTGGGACAGGCACAGGTCACTCTATTTTCCCATCAGGAAGAAGAATTAACCACAGGCTCAGCCTGCCCCCCGGAACCAGAAGAGGGCCTGAAGCCATCCTGAGCTTTTGCGGCCAGCTCCCAAAAAAGCGACTTGTAAAATGGAGCTTCAGGGCACTGCAATTCACAAACCTGCAGAGTTATAAATGATAACTCTCGTCCACAAATATATTGAGGGAAGGCAAAGAAGAGGATTTGAAATCAAGGCAGAATTGCAGGAAACAGATTTCAGGAGGTAGATTCGAATCGCCTTTAAAGCACATGAAAAGCGGCAAAACGTTGACAATGATGCCCTTGGCCAAAAAGGGCGTATGCGTTTTTTCCTGAATATATTCAGGAAAAAACGCATACGCCCTTTTTGGCCAACCAAGCAACCTGGAAAGGCAAATCAGCGCTACAAAGAAGTCTCGTTTCCCATCGGTCAAAAGGGCCATGCTGAAAAAAGTGTCAAAACCAGAAATGCAGGACAGGCCATGGAGAAATGGGAGCCTTGCTACACTAATGGGCGGGATGTAAATTGCCAACAGCCACTCTGGAGAAGTGTACGGTGTGTCCTGAAACATCTAAAAAACACAGCTTAGAGAGCACAGGGCACTTCCACGCATGGGGGGATAAAGTGGGAAAATTGAAAATCAGCAAGACACAAGCACCCCAAAGTTTAGGGCTGCTCTGTTGACGAGGACCTCCACTTCATTCCACCTTAAATATCCCAGGAAAGCGAAAAATGGATAAAAAAGTTGTGGTCCTTATGTACAATGGAATATCACTCAGCCATGAAATCAATGTCATAAGGCTAGTAGCAGCATGATGAGTGGATTTAGGTAAGACGATTCTAAGTGAAATAAGTCACACAGAAAAGGACACTTCTCATAAGGTGTCACTTATAGAGGGAATGTAAAAACCGTTACACTTGAACTGAATTACAAAACAGAACAGAGTCACACATGCAGAAAACACACTATGGCTGCTTAACGGGAAAGGTGAGGTGGGGTGATACATAAAACAAGAGCTTCAAATTAGCTCAGATACCGTTCCATAAACCCAATATGTAATAGACAAGACCTACTCCTTGCTCAGAGAACTGGACTCAACACGCCCGATTCACCGCACATGAATATATCTGACTAGTAATAATCTTAAAACCTATGTATTGATATCTCTCTGTTAGTGTGTCAAGTGGGTGTAAAGCGGCATAAACACAGCCGTGAAAAGCAGCTAAACCCCATTATAAAAATAAATTACTTTTAAAAACCCATGAAACAAAGACAGGGAAAGAGAGAGAAATTCTTACACAATTCGTTCAGGGGCTGTGATGCAACCTGGATTGACCATATCTAGACCCACAGCTGGATGAGACATAAGGGTGGACACTCTTGGGGCTGAGAGGTTTGGTGAGGTTGGGTGAGCAAACGCAGACCCTTTAAAGTAATACTGCGTGCTACCCATCGCATGGGTCCCAAATCTCCAGGTTCAAGGGCATCTTCCTACATCGAAAACATGCATGAGAAACCCAGAAGATGGTACACCGTGTGATGGGGAAAGGTTTCTAAAACGCACCTCATTTCTCATCTCCTTGTGCTCGGGTTCGCCATTCCAGCCACTTTACTAGCAATCTCCCTACTTGGAGCCTCAGCACCTTTAACCTCCTGTTCCGTACAGGTTGCAATTTGTCCTGAGGATGAACGGGAAGACGGGGAACCAATGAGAGACTAGCTCTTGGTGTTGGGACAGGCACAGGTCACTCTATTTTCCCATCAGGAAGAAGAATTAACCACAGGCTCAGCCTGCCCCCCGGAACCAGAAGAGGGCCTGAAGCCATCCTGAGCTTTTGCGGCCAGCTCCCAAAAAAGCGACTTGTAAAATGGAGCTTCAGGGCACTGCAATTCACAAACCTGCAGAGTTATAAATGATAACTCTCGTCCACAAATATATTGAGGGAAGGCAAAGAAGAGGATTTGAAATCAAGGCAGAATTGCAGGAAACAGATTTCAGGAGGTAGATTCGAATCGCCTTTAAAGCACATGAAAAGCGGCAAAACGTTGACAATGATGCCCTTGGCCAAAAAGGGCGTATGCGTTTTTTCCTGAATCTATTCAGGAAAAAACGCATACGCCCTTTTTGGCCAACCAAGCAACCTGGAAAGGCAAATCAGCGCTACAAAGAAGTCTCGCTTCCCATCGGTCAAAAGGGCCATGCTGAAAAAAGTGTCAAAACCAGAAATGCAGGACAGGCCATGGAGAAATGGGAGCCTTGCTACACTGATGGGCGGGATGTAAATTGCCAACAGCCACTCTGGAGAAGTGTACGGTGTGTCCTGAAACATCTAAAAAACACAGCTTAGAGAGCATAGGGCACTTCCACGCATGGGGGGATAAAGTGGGAAAATTGAAAATCAGCAAGACACAAGCACCCCAAAGTTTAGGGCTGCTCTGTTGACAAGGACCTCCACTTCATTCCACCTTAAATATCCCAGGAAAGCGAAAAATGGATTAAAAATTTGTGGTCCTTATGTACAATGGAATATCACTCAGCCATGAAATCAATGTCATAAGGCTAGTAGCAGCATGATGAGTGGATTTAGGTAAGACGATTCTAAGTGAAATAAGTCACACAGAAAAGGACACTTCTCATAAGGTGTCACTTATAGAGGGAATGTAAAAACCGTTACACTTGAACTGAATTACAAAACAGAACAGAGTCACACATGCAGAAAACACACTATGGCTGCTTAACGGGAAAGGTGAGGTGGGGTGATACATAAAACAAGAGCTTCAAATTAGCTCAGATACCGTTCCATAAACCCAATATGTAATAGACAAGACCTACTCCTTGCTCAGAGAACTGGACTCAACACGCCCGATTCACCGCACATGAATATATCTGACTAGTAATAATCTTAAAACCTATGTATTGATATCTCTCTGTTAGTGTGTCAAGTGGGTGTAAAGCGGCATAAACACAGCCGTGAAAAGCAGCTAAACCCCATTATAAAAATAAATTACTTTTAAAAACCCATGAAACAAAGACAGGGAAAGAGAGAGAAATTCTTACACAATTCGTTCAGGGGCTGTGATGCAACCTGGATTGACCATATCTAGACCCACAGCTGGATGAGACATAAGGGTGGACACTCTTGGGGCTGAGAGGTTTGGTGAGGTTGGGTGAGCAAACGCAGACCCTTTAAAGTAATACTGCGTGCTACCCATCGCATGGGTCCCAAATCTCCAGGTTCAAGGGCATCTTCCTACATCGAAAACATGCATGAGAAACCCAGAAGATGGTACACCGTGTGATGGGGAAAGGTTTCTAAAACACACCTCATTTCTCATCTCCTTGTGCTCGGGTTCGCCATTCCAGCCACTTTACTAGCAATCTCCCTACTTGGAGCATCAGCACCTTTAACCTCCTGTTCCGTACAGGTTGCAATTTGTCCTGAGGATGAACGGGAAGACGGGGAACCAATGAGAGACTAGCTCTTGGTGTTGGGACAGGCACAGGTCACTCTATTTTCCCATCAGGAAGAAGAATTAACCACAGGCTCAGCCTGCCCCCCGGAACCAGAACAGGGCCTGAAGCCATCCTGCGCTTTTGCGGCCAGCTCCCAAAAAAGCGACTTGTAAAATGGAGCTTCAGGGCACTGCAATTCACAAACCTGCAGAGTTATAAATGATAACTCTTGTCCACAAATATATTGAGGGAAGGCAAAGAAGAGGATTTGAAATCAAGGCAGAATTGCAGGAAACAGATTTCAGGAGGTAGATTCGAATCGCCTTTAAAGCACATGAAAAGCGGCAAAACGTTGACAATGATGCCCTTGGCCAAAAAGGGCGTATGCGTTTTTTCCTGAATCTATTCAGGAAAAAACGCATACGCCCTTTTTGGCCAACCAAGCAACCTGGAAAGGCAAATCAGCGCTACAAAGAAGTCTCGTTTCCCATCGGTCAAAAGGGCCATGCTGAAAAAAGTGTCAAAACCAGAAATGCAGGACAGGCCATGGAGAAATGGGAGCCTTGCTACACTGATGGGCGGGATGTAAATTGCCAACAGCCACTCTGGAGAAGTGTACGGTGTGTCCTGAAACATCTAAAAAACACAGCTTAGAGAGCACAGGGCACTTCCACGCATGGGGGGATAAAGTGGGAAAATTGAAAATCAGCAAGACACAAGCACCCCAAAGTTTAGGGCTGCTCTGTTGACGAGGACCTCCACTTCATTCCACCTTAAATATCCCAGGAAAGCGAAAAATGGATAAAAAAGTTGTGGTCCTTATGTACAATGGAATATCACTCAGCCATGAAATCAATGTCATAAGGCTAGTAGCAGCATGATGAGTGGATTTAGGTAAGACGATTCTAAGTGAAATAAGTCACACAGAAAAGGACACTTCTCATAAGGTGTCACTTATAGAGGGAATGTAAAAACCGTTACACTTGAACTGAATTACAAAACAGAACAGAGTCACACATGCAGAAAACACACTATGGCTGCTTAACGGGAAAGGTGAGGTGGGGTGATACATAAAACAAGAGCTTCAAATTAGCTCAGATACCGTTCCATAAACCCAATATGTAATAGACAAGACCTACTCCTTGCTCAGAGAACTGGACTCAACACGCCCGATTCACCGCACATGAATATATCTGACTAGTAATAATCTTAAAACCTATGTATTGATATCTCTCTGTTAGTGTGTCAAGTGGGTGTAAAGCGGCATAAACACAGCCGTGAAAAGCAGCTAAACCCCATTATAAAAATAAATTACTTTTAAAAACCCATGAAACAAAGACAGGGAAAGAGAGAGAAATTCTTACACAATTCGTTCAGGGGCTGTGATGCAACCTGGATTGACCATATCTAGACCCACAGCTGGATGAGACATAAGGGTGGACACTCTTGGGGCTGAGAGGTTTGGTGAGGTTGGGTGAGCAAACGCAGACCCTTTAAAGTAATACTGCGTGCTACCCATCGCATGGGTCCCAAATCTCCAGGTTCAAGGGCATCTTCCTACATCGAAAACATGCATGAGAAACCCAGAAGATGGTACACCGTGTGATGGGGAAAGGTTTCTAAAACGCACCTCATTTCTCATCTCCTTGTGCTCGGGTTCGCCATTCCAGCCACTTTACTAGCAATCTCCCTACTTGGAGCCTCAGCACCTTTAACCTCCTGTTCCGTACAGGTTGCAATTTGTCCTGAGGATGAACGGGAAGACGGGGAACCAATGAGAGACTAGCTCTTGGTGTTGGGACAGGCACAGGTCACTCTATTTTCCCATCAGGAAGAAGAATTAACCACAGGCTCAGCCTGCCCCCCGGAACCAGAAGAGGGCCTGAAGCCATCCTGAGCTTTTGCGGCCAGCTCCCAAAAAAGCGACTTGTAAAATGGAGCTTCAGGGCACTGCAATTCACAAACCTGCAGAGTTATAAATGATAACTCTCGTCCACAAATATATTGAGGGAAGGCAAAGAAGAGGATTTGAAATCAAGGCAGAATTGCAGGAAACAGATTTCAGGAGGTAGATTCGAATCGCCTTTAAAGCACATGAAAAGCGGCAAAACGTTGACAATGATGCCCTTGGCCAAAAAGGGCGTATGCGTTTTTTCCTGAATCTATTCAGGAAAAAACGCATACGCCCTTTTTGGCCAACCAAGCAACCTGGAAAGGCAAATCAGCGCTACAAAGAAGTCTCGCTTCCCATCGGTCAAAAGGGCCATGCTGAAAAAAGTGTCAAAACCAGAAATGCAGGACAGGCCATGGAGAAATGGGAGCCTTGCTACACTGATGGGCGGGATGTAAATTGCCAACAGCCACTCTGGAGAAGTGTACGGTGTGTCCTGAAACATCTAAAAAACACAGCTTAGAGAGCATAGGGCACTTCCACGCATGGGGGGATAAAGTGGGAAAATTGAAAATCAGCAAGACACAAGCACCCCAAAGTTTAGGGCTGCTCTGTTGACAAGGACCTCCACTTCATTCCACCTTAAATATCCCAGGAAAGCGAAAAATGGATTAAAAATTTGTGGTCCTTATGTACAATGGAATATCACTCAGCCATGAAATCAATGTCATAAGGCTAGTAGCAGCATGATGAGTGGATTTAGGTAAGACGATTCTAAGTGAAATAAGTCACACAGAAAAGGACACTTCTCATAAGGTGTCACTTATAGAGGGAATGTAAAAACCGTTACACTTGAACTGAATTACAAAACAGAACAGAGTCACACATGCAGAAAACACACTATGGCTGCTTAACGGGAAAGGTGAGGTGGGGTGATACATAAAACAAGAGCTTCAAATTAGCTCAGATACCGTTCCATAAACCCAATATGTAATAGACAAGACCTACTCCTTGCTCAGAGAACTGGACTCAACACGCCCGATTCACCGCACATGAATATATCTGACTAGTAATAATCTTAAAACCTATGTATTGATATCTCTCTGTTAGTGTGTCAAGTGGGTGTAAAGCGGCATAAACACAGCCGTGAAAAGCAGCTAAACCCCATTATAAAAATAAATTACTTTTAAAAACCCATGAAACAAAGACAGGGAAAGAGAGAGAAATTCTTACACAATTCGTTCAGGGGCTGTGATGCAACCTGGATTGACCATATCTAGACCCACAGCTGGATGAGACATAAGGGTGGACACTCTTGGGGCTGAGAGGTTTGGTGAGGTTGGGTGAGCAAACGCAGACCCTTTAAAGTAATACTGCGTGCTACCCATCGCATGGGTCCCAAATCTCCAGGTTCAAGGGCATCTTCCTACATCGAAAACATGCATGAGAAACCCAGAAGATGGTACACCGTGTGATGGGGAAAGGTTTCTAAAACACACCTCATTTCTCATCTCCTTGTGCTCGGGTTCGCCATTCCAGCCACTTTACTAGCAATCTCCCTACTTGGAGCATCAGCACCTTTAACCTCCTGTTCCGTACAGGTTGCAATTTGTCCTGAGGATGAACGGGAAGACGGGGAACCAATGAGAGACTAGCTCTTGGTGTTGGGACAGGCACAGGTCACTCTATTTTCCCATCAGGAAGAAGAATTAACCACAGGCTCAGCCTGCCCCCCGGAACCAGAACAGGGCCTGAAGCCATCCTGCGCTTTTGCGGCCAGCTCCCAAAAAAGCGACTTGTAAAATGGAGCTTCAGGGCACTGCAATTCACAAACCTGCAGAGTTATAAATGATAACTCTTGTCCACAAATATATTGAGGGAAGGCAAAGAAGAGGATTTGAAATCAAGGCAGAATTGCAGGAAACAGATTTCAGGAGGTAGATTCGAATCGCCTTTAAAGCACATGAAAAGCGGCAAAACGTTGACAATGATGCCCTTGGCCAAAAAGGGCGTATGCGTTTTTTCCTGAATCTATTCAGGAAAAAACGCATACGCAGTTTTTGGCCAACCAAGCAACCTGGAAAGGCAAATCAGCGCTACAAAGAAGTCTCGCTTCCCATCGGTCAAAAGGGCCATGCTGAAAAAAGTGTCAAAACCAGAAATGCAGGACAGGCCATGGAGAAATGGGAGCCTTGCTACACTGATGGGCGGGATGTAAATTGCCAACAGCCACTCTGGAGAAGTGTACGGTGTGTCCTGAAACATCTAAAAAACACAGCTTAGAAAGCATAGGGCACTTCCACGCATGGGGGGATAAAGTGGGAAAATTGAAAATCAGCAAGACACAAGCACCCCAAAGTTTAGGGCTGCTCTGTTGACAAGGACCTCCACTTCATTCCACCTTAAATATCCCAGGAAAGGGAAAAATGGATAAAAAAGTTGTGGTCCTTATGTACAATGGAATATCACTCAGCCATGAAATCAATGTCATAAGGCTAGTAGCAGCATGATGAGCGGATTTAGGTAAGACGATTCTAAGTGAAATAAGTCACACAGAAAAGGACACTTCTCATAAGGTGTCACTTATAGAGGGAATGTAAAAACCGTTACACTTGAACTGAATTACAAAACAGAACAGAGTCACACATGCAGAAAACACACTATGGCTGCTTAACGGGAAAGGTGAGGTGGGGTGATACATAAAACAAGAGCTTCAAATTAGCTCAGATACCGTTCCATAAACCCAATATGTAATAGACAAGACCTACTCGTTGCTCAGAGAACTGGACTCAACACGCCCGATTCACCGCACAAGAATATATCTGACTAGTAATAATCTTAAAACCTATGTATTGATATCTCTCTGTTAGTGTGTCAAGTGGGTGTAAAGCGGCATAAACACAGCCGTGAAAAGCAGCTAAACCCCATTATAAAAATAAATTACTTTTAAAAACCCATGAAACAAAGACAGGGAAAGAGAGAGAAATTCTTACACAATTCGTTCAGGGGCTGTGATGCAACCTGGATTGACCATATCTAGACCCACAGCTGGATGAGACATAAGGGTGGACACTCTTGGGGCTGAGAGGTTTGGTGAGGTTTGGTGAGGTTGGGTGAGCAAACGCAGACCCTTTAAAGTAATACTGCGTGCTACCCATCGCATGGGTCCCAAATCTCCAGGTTCAAGGGCATCTTCCTACATCGAAAACATGCATGAGAAACCCAGAAGATGGTACACTGTGTGATGGGGAAAGGTTTCTAAATCGCACCTCATTTCTCATCTCCTTGTGCTCGGGTTCGCCATTCCAGCCACTTTACCAGCAATCTCCCTTCTTGGAGCATCAGCACCTTTAACCTCCTGTTCCGTACAGGTTGCAATTTGTCCTGAGGATGAACGGGAAGACGGGGAACCAATGAGAGTCTAGCTCTTGGTGTTGGGACAGGCACAGGTCACTCTATTTTCCCATCAGGAAGAAGAATTAACCACAGGCTCAGCCTGCCCCCCGGAACCAGAACAGGGCCTGAAGCCATCCTGCGCTTTTGCGGCCAGCTCCCAAAATAGCGACTTGTAAAATGGAGCTTCAGGGCACTGCAATTCACAAACCTGCAGAGTTATAAATGATAACTCTCGTCCACAAATATATTGAGGGAAGGCAAAGAAGAGGATTTGAAATCATGGCAGAATTGCAGGAAACAGATTTCAGGAGGTAGATTCGAATCGCCTTTAAAGCACATGAAAAGCGGCAAAACGTTGACAATGATGCCCTTGGCCAAAAAGGGCGTATGCGTTTTTTCCTGAATATATTCAGGAAAAAACGCATACGCCCTTTTTGGCCAACCAAGCAACCTGGAAAGGCAAATCAGCGCTACAAAGAAGTCTCGTTTCCCATCGGTCAAAAGGGCCATGCTGAAAAAAGTGTCAAAACCAGAAATGCAGGACAGGCCATGGAGAAATGGGAGCCTTGCTACACTGATGGGCGGGATGTAAATTGCCAAAAGCCACTCTGGAGAAGTTTACGGTGTGTCCTGAAACATCTAAAAAACACAGTTTAGAGAGCACAGGGCACTTCCACGCATGGGGGGATAAAGTGGGAAAATTGAAAATCAGCAAGACACAAGCACCCCAAAGTTTAGGGCTGCTCTGTTGACAAGGACCTCCACTTCATTCCACCTTAAATATCCCAGGAAAGCGAAAAATGGATAAAAAAGTTGTGGTCCTTATGTACAATGGAATATCACTCAGCCATGAAATCAATGTCATAAGGCTAGTAGCAGCATGATGAGTGGATTTAGGTAAGACGATTCTAAGTGAAATAAGTCACACAGAAAAGGACACTTCTCATAAGGTGTCACTTATAGAGGGAATGTAAAAACCGTTACACTTGAACTGAATTACAAAACAGAACAGAGTCACACATGCAGAAAACACACTATAGCTGCTTAACGGGAAAGGTGAGGTGGGGTGATACATAAAACAAGAGTTTCAAATTAGCTCAGATACCGTTCCATAAACCCAATTTGTAATAGACAAGACCTACTCCTTGCTCAGAGAATTGGACTCAACACGCCCGATTCACCGCACATGAATATATCTGACTAGTAATAATCTTAAAACCTAGTATTGATATCTCTCTGTTAGTGTGTCAAGTGGGTGTAAAGCGGCATAAACACAGCCGTGAAAAGCAGCTAAACCCCATTATAAAAATAAATTACTTTTAAAAACCCATGAAACAAAGACAGGGAAAGAGAGAGAAATTCTTACACAATTCGTTCAGGGGCTGTGATGCAACCTGGATTGACCATATCTAGACCCACAGCTGGATGAGACATAACGGTCGACACTCTTGGGGCTGAGAGGTTTGGTGAGGTTGGGTGAGCAAACGCAGACCCTTTAAAGTAATACTGCGTGCTACCCATCGCATGGGTCCCAAATCTCCAGGTTCAAGGGCATCTTCCTACATCGAAAACATGCATGAGAAACCCAGAAGATGGTACACCGTGTGATGGGGAAAGGTTTCTAAATCGCACCTCATTTCTCATCTCCTTGTGCTCGGGTTCGCCATTCCAGCCACTTTACCAGCAATCTCCCTTCTTGGAGCATCAGCACCTTTAACCTCCTGTTCCGTACAGGTTGCAATTTGTCCTGAGGATGAACGGGAAGACGGGGAACCAATGAGAGACTAGCTCTTGGTGTTGGGACAGGCACAGGTCACTCTATTTTCCCATCAGGAAGAAGAATTAACCACAGGCTCAGCCTGCCCCCCGGAACCAGAACAGGGCCTGAAGCCATCCTGCGCTTTTGCGGCCAGCTCCCAAAAAAGCGACTTGTAAAATGGAGCTTCAGGGCACTGCAATTCACAAACCTGCAGAGTTATAAATGATAACTCTCGTCCACAAATATATTGAGGGAAGGCAAAGAAGAGGATTTGAAATCAAGGCAGAATTGCAGGAAACAGATTTCAGGAGGTAGATTCGAATCGCCTTTAAAGCACATGAAAAGCGGCAAAACGTTGACAATGATGCCCTTGGCCAAAAAGGGCGTATGCGTTTTTTCCTGAATATATTCAGGAAAAAACGCATACGCCCTTTTTGGCCAACCAAGCAACCTGGAAAGGCAAATCAGCGCTACAAAGAAGTCTCGTTTCCCATCGGTCAAAAGGGCCATGCTGAAAAAAGTGTCAAAACCAGAAATGCAGGACAGGCCATGGAGAAATGGGAGCCTTGCTACACTGATGGGCGGGATGTAAATTGCCAGCAGCCACTCTGGAGAAGTTTACGGTGTGTCCTGAAACATCTAAAAAACACAGCTTAGAGAGCACAGGGCACTTCCACGCATGGGGGGATAAAGTGGGAAAATTGAAAATCAGCAAGACACAAGCACCCCAAAGTTTAGGGCTGCTCTGTTGACAAGGACCTCCACTTCATTCCACCTTAAATATCCCAGGAAAGCGAAAAATGGATAAAAAAGTTGTGGTCCTTATGTACAATGGAATATCACTCAGCCATGAAATCAATGTCATAAGGCTAGTAGCAGCATGATGAGTGGATTTAGGTAAGACGATACTAAGTGAAATAAGTCACACAGAAAAGGACACTTCTCATAAGGTGTCACTTATAGAAGGAATGTAAAAACCGTTACACTTGAACTGAATTACAAAACAGAACAGAGTCACACATGCAGAAAACACACTATAGCTGCTTAACGGGAAAGGTGAGGTGGGGTGATACATAAAACAAGAGTTTCAAATTAGCTCAGATACCGTTCCATAAACCCAATTTGTAATAGACAAGACCTACTCCTTGCTCAGAGAACTGGACTCAACACGCCCGATTCACCGCACATGAATATATCTGACTAGTAATAATCTTAAAACCTAGTATTGATATCTCTCTGTTAGTGTGTCAAGTGGGTGTAAAGCGGCATAAACACAGCCGTGAAAAGCAGCTAAACCCCATTATAAAAATAAATTACTTTTAAAAACCCATGAAACAAAGACAGGGAAAGAGAGAGAAATTCTTACACAATTCGTTCAGGGGCTGTGATGCAACCTGGATTGACCATATCTAGACCCACAGCTGGATGAGACATAACGGTCGACACTCTTGGGGCTGAGAGGTTTGGTGAGGTTGGGTGAGCAAACGCAGACCCTTTAAAGTAATACTGCGTGCTACCCATCGCATGGGTCCCAAATCTCCAGGTTCAAGGGCATCGTCCTACATCGAAAACATGCATGAGAAACCCAGAAGATGGTACACCGTGTGATGGGGAAAGGTTTCTAAAACGCACCTCATTTCTCATCTCCTTGTGCTCGGGTTCGCCATTCCAGCCACTTTACCAGCAATCTCCCTTCTTGGGGCATCAGCACCTTTAACCTCCTGTTCCGTACAGGTTGCAATTTGTCCTGAGGATGAACGGGAAGACGGGGAACCAATGAGAGACTAGCTCTTGGTGTTGGGACAGGCACAGGTCACTCTATTTTCCCATCAGGAAGAAGAATTAACCACAGGCTCAGCCTGCCCCCCGGAACCAGAACAGGGCCTGAAGCCATCCTGCGCTTTTGCGGCCAGCTCCCAAAAAAGCGACTTGTAAAATGGAGCTTCAGGGCACTGCAATTCACAAACCTGCAGAGTTATAAATGATAACTCTCGTCCACAAATATATTGAGGGAAGGCAAAGAAGAGGATTTGAAATCAAGGCAGAATTGCAGGAAACAGATTTCAGGAGGTAGATTCGAATCGCCTTTAAAGCACATGAAAAGCGGCAAAACGTTGACAATGATGCCCTTGGCCAAAAAGGGCGTATGCGTTTTTTCCTGAATATATTCAGGAAAAAACGCATACGCCCTTTTTGGCCAACCAAGCAACCTGGAAAGGCAAATCAGCGCTACAAAGAAGTCTCGTTTCCCATCGGTCAAAAGGGCCATGCTGAAAAAAGTGTCAAAACCAGAAATGCAGGACAGGCCATGGAGAAATGGGAGCCTTGCTATACTGATGGGCGGGATGTAAATTGCCAACAGCCACTCTGGAGAAGTTTACGGTGTGTCCTGAAACATCTAAAAAACACAGCTTAGAGAGCACAGGGCACTTCCACGCATGGGGGGATAAAGTGGGAAAATTGAAAATCAGCAAGACACAAGCACCCCAAAGTTTAGGGCTGCTCTGTTGACAAGGACCTCCACTTCATTCCACCTTAAATATCCCAGGAAAGCGAAAAATGGATAAAAAAGTTGTGGTCCTTATGTACAATGGAATATCACTCAGCCATGAAATCAATGTCATAAGGCTAGTAGCAGCATGATGAGTGGATTTAGGTAAGACGATTCTAAGTGAAATAAGTCACACAGAAAAGGACACTTCTCATAAGGTGTCACTTATAGAGGGAATGTAAAAACCGTTACACTTGAACTGAATTACAAAACAGAACAGAGTCACACATGCAGAAAACACACTATAGCTGCTTAACGGGAAAGGTGAGGTGGGGTGATACATAAAACAAGAGTTTCAAATTAGCTCAGATACCGTTCCATAAACCCAATTTTTAATAGACAAGACCTACTCCTTGCTCAGAGAACTGGACTCAACACGCCCGATTCACCGCACATGAATATATCTGACTAGTAATAATCTTAAAACCTAGTATTGATATCTCTCTGTTAGTGTGTCAAGTGGGTGTAAAGCGGCATAAACACAGCCGTGAAAAGCAGCTAAACCCCATTATAAAAATAAATTTCTTTTAAAAACCCATGAAACAAAGACAGGGAAAGAGAGAGAAATTCTTACACAATTCGTTCAGGGGCTGTGATGCAACCTGGATTGACCATATCTAGACCCACAGCTGGATGAGACATAAGGGTGGAAACTCTTGGGGCTGAGAGGTTTGGTGAGGTTGGGTGAGCAAACGCAGACCCTTTAAAGTAATACTGCGTGCTACCCATCGCATGGGTCCCAAATCTCCAGGTTCAAGGGCATCTTCCTACATCGAAAACATGCATGAGAAACCCAGAAGATGGTACACCGTGTGATGGGGAAAGGTTTCTAAAACGCACCTCATTTCTCATCTCCTTGTGCTCGGGTTCGCCATTCCAGCCACTTTACCAGCAATCTCCCTTCTTGGGGCATCAGCACCTTTAACCTCCTGTTCCGTACAGGTTGCAATTTGTCCTGAGGATGAACGGGAAGACGGGGAACCAATGAGAGACTAGCTCTTGGTGTTGGGACAGGCACAGGTCACTCTATTTTCCCATCAGGAAGAAGAATTAACCACAGGCTCAGCCTGCCCCCCGGAACCAGAACAGGGCCTGAAGCCATCCTGCGCTTTTGCGGCCAGCTCCCAAAAAAGCGACTTGTAAAATGGAGCTTCAGGGCACTGCAATTCACAAACCTGCAGAGTTATAAATGATAACTCTCGTCCACAAATATATTGAGGGAAGGCAAAGAAGAGGATTTGAAATCAAGGCAGAATTGCAGGAAACAGATTTCAGGAGGTAGATTCGAATCGCCTTTAAAGCACATGAAAAGCGGCAAAACGTTGACAATGATGCCCTTGGCCAAAAAGGGCGTATGCGTTTTTTCCTGAATATATTCAGGAAAAAACGCATACGCCCTTTTTGGCCAACCAAGCAACCTGGAAAGGCAAATCAGCGCTACAAAGAAGTCTCGTTTCCCATCGGTCAAAAGGGCCATGCTGAAAAAAGTGTCAAAACCAGAAATGCAGGACAGGCCATGGAGAAATGGGAGCCTTGCTATACTGATGGGCGGGATGTAAATTGCCAACAGCCACTCTGGAGAAGTTTACGGTGTGTCCTGAAACATCTAAAAAACACAGCTTAGAGAGCACAGGGCACTTCCACGCATGGGGGGATAAAGTGGGAAAATTGAAAATCAGCAAGACACAAGCACCCCAAAGTTTAGGGCTGCTCTGTTGACAAGGACCTCCACTTCATTCCACCTTAAATATCCCAGGAAAGCGAAAAATGGATAAAAAAGTTGTGGTCCTTATGTACAATGGAATATCACTCAGCCATGAAATCAATGTCATAAGGCTAGTAGCAGCATGATGAGTGGATTTAGGTAAGACGATTCTAAGTGAAATAAGTCACACAGAAAAGGACACTTCTCATAAGGTGTCACTTATAGAGGGAATGTAAAAACCGTTACACTTGAACTGAATTACAAAACAGAACAGAGTCACACATGCAGAAAACACACTATAGCTGCTTAACGGGAAAGGTGAGGTGGGGTGATACATAAAACAAGAGTTTCAAATTAGCTCAGATACCGTTCCATAAACCCAATTTTTAATAGACAAGACCTACTCCTTGCTCAGAGAACTGGACTCAACACGCCCGATTCACCGCACATGAATATATCTGACTAGTAATAATCTTAAAACCTAGTATTGATATCTCTCTGTTAGTGTGTCAAGTGGGTGTAAAGCGGCATAAACACAGCCGTGAAAAGCAGCTAAACCCCATTATAAAAATAAATTTCTTTTAAAAACCCATGAAACAAAGACAGGGAAAGAGAGAGAAATTCTTACACAATTCGTTCAGGGGCTGTGATGCAACCTGGATTGACCATATCTAGACCCACAGCTGGATGAGACATAAGGGTGGAAACTCTTGGGGCTGAGAGGTTTGGTGAGGTTGGGTGAGCAAACGCAGACCCTTTAAAGTAATACTGCGTGCTACCCATCGCATGGGTCCCAAATCTCCAGGTTCAAGGGCATCTTCCTACATCGAAAACATGCATGAGAAACCCAGAAGATGGTACACCGTGTGATGGGGAAAGGTTTCTAAATCGCACCTCATTTCTCATCTCCTTGTGCTCGGGTTCGCCATTCCAGCCACTTTACCAGCAATCTCCCTTCTTGGAGCATCAGCACCTTTAACCTCCTGTTCCGTACAGGTTGCAATTTGTCCTGAGGATGAACGGGAAGACGGGGAACCAATGAGAGACTAGCTCTTGGTGTTGGGACAGGCACAGGTCACTCTATTTTCCCATCAGGAAGAAGAATTAACCACAGGCTCAGCCTGCCCCCCGGAACCAGAACAGGGCCTGAAGCCATCCTGCGCTTTTGCGGCCAGCTCCCAAAAAAGTGACTTGTAAAATGGAGCTTCAGGGCACTGCAATTCACAAACCTGCCGAGTTATAAATGATAACTCTCGTCCACAAATATATTGAGGGAAGGAAAAGAAGAGGATTTGAAATCAAGGCAGAATTGCAGGAAACAGAGTTCAGGAGGTAGATTCGAATCGCCTTTAAAGCACATGAAAAGCGGCAAAACGTTGACAATGATGCCCTTGGCCAAAAAGGGCGTATGCGTTTTTTCCTGAATATATTCAGGAAAAAACGCATACGCCCTTTTTGGCCAACCAAGCAACCTGGAAAGGCAAATCAGCGCTACAAAGAAGTCTCGTTTCCCATCGGTCAAAAGGGCCATGCTGAAAAAAGTGTCAAAACCAGAAATGCAGGACAGGCCATGGAGAAATGGGAGCCTTGCTACACTGATGGGCGGGATGTAAATTGCCAGCAGCCACTCTGGAGAAGTTTACGGTGTGTCCTGAAACATCTAAAAAACACAGCTTAGAGAGCACAGGGCACTTCCACGCATGGGGGGATAAAGTGGGAAAATTGAAAATCAGCAAGACACAAGCACCCCAAAGTTTAGGGCTGCTCTGTTGACAAGGACCTCCACTTCATTCCACCTTAAATATCCCAGGAAAGCGAAAAATGGATAAAAAAGTTGTGGTCCTTATGTACAATGGAATATCACTCAGCCATGAAATCAATGTCATAAGGCTAGTAGCAGCATGATGAGTGGATTTAGGTAAGACGATTCTAAGTGAAATAAGTCACACAGAAAAGGACACTTCTCATAAGGTGTCACTTATAGAGGGAATGTAAAAACCGTTACACTTGAACTGAATTACAAAACAGAACAGAGTCACACATGCAGAAAACACACTATAGCTGCTTAACGGGAAAGGTGAGGTGGGGTGATACATAAAACAAGAGTTTCAAATTAGCTCAGATACCGTTCCATAAAGCCAATTTGTAATAGACAAGACCTACTCCTTGCTCAGAGAACTGGACTCAACACGCCCGATTCACCGCACATGAATATATCTGACTAGTAATAATCTTAAAACCTAGTATTGATATCTCTCTGTTAGTGTGTCAAGTGGGTGTAAAGCGGCATAAACACAGCCGTGAAAAGCAGCTAAACCCCATTATAAAAATAAATTACTTTTAAAAACCCATGAAACAAAGACAGGGAAAGAGAGAGAAATTCTTACACAATTCGTTCAGGGGCTGTGATGCAACCTGGATTGACCATATCTAGACCCACAGCTGGATGAGACATAAGGGTGGACACTCTTGGGGCTGAGAGGTTTGGTGAGGTTGGGTGAGCAAACGCAGACCCTTTAAAGTAATACTGCGTGCTACCCATCGCATGGGTCCCAAATCTCCAGGTTCAAGGGCATCTTCCTACATCGAAAACATGCATGAGAAACCCAGAAGATGGTACACCGTGTGATGGGGAAAGGTTTCTAAAACGCACCTCATTTCTCATCTCCTTGTGCTCGGGTTCGCCATTCCAGCCACTTTACCAGCAATCTCCCTTCTTGGGGCATCAGCACCTTTAACCTCCTGTTCCGTACAGGTTGCAATTTGTCCTGAGGATGAACGGGAAGACGGGGAACCAATGAGAGACTAGCTCTTGGTGTTGGGACAGGCACAGGTCACTCTATTTTCCCATCAGGAAGAAGAATTAACCACAGGCTCAGCCTGCCCCCCGGAACCAGAACAGGGCCTGAAGCCATCCTGCGCTTTTGCGGCCAGCTCCCAAAAAAGCGACTTGTAAAATGGAGCTTCAGGGCACTGCAATTCACAAACCTGCAGAGTTATAAATGATAACTCTCGTCCACAAATATATTGAGGGAAGGCAAAGAAGAGGATTTGAAATCAAGGCAGAATTGCAGGAAACAGATTTCAGGAGGTAGATTCGAATCGCCTTTAAAGCACATGAAAAGCGGCAAAACGTTGACAATGATGCCCTTGGCCAAAAAGGGCGTATGCGTTTTTTCCTGAATATATTCAGGAAAAAACGCATACGCCCTTTTTGGCCAACCAAGCAACCTGGAAAGGCAAATCAGCGCTACAAAGAAGTCTCGTTTCCCATCGGTCAAAAGGGCCATGCTGAAAAAAGTGTCAAAACCAGAAATGCAGGACAGGCCATGGAGAAATGGGAGCCTTGCTACACTGATGGGCGGGATGTAAATTGCCAGCAGCCACTCTGGAGAAGTTTACGGTGTGTCCTGAAACATCTAAAAAACACAGCTTAGAGAGCACAGGGCACTTCCACGCATGGGGGGATAAAGTGGGAAAATTGAAAATCAGCAAGACACAAGCACCCCAAAGTTTAGGGCTGCTCTGTTGACAAGGACCTCCACTTCATTCCACCTTAAATATCCCAGGAAAGCGAAAAATGGATAAAAAAGTTGTGGTCCTTATGTACAATGGAATATCACTCAGCCATGAAATCAATGTCATAAGGCTAGTAGCAGCATGATGAGTGGATTTAGGTAAGACGATTCTAAGTGAAATAAGTCACACAGAAAAGGACACTTCTCATAAGGTGTCACTTATAGAGGGAATGTAAAAACCGTTACACTTGAACTGAATTACAAAACAGAACAGAGTCACACATGCAGAAAACACACTATGGCTGCTTAACGGGAAAGGTGAGGTGGGGTGATACATAAAACAAGAGTTTCAAATTAGCTCAGATACCGTTCCATAAACCCAATATGTAATAGACAAGACCTACTCCTTGCTCAGAGAACTGGACTCAACACTTTCGATTCACCGCACGTGAATATATCTGACTAGTAATAATCTTAAAACCTAGTATTGATATCTCTCTGTTAGTGTGTCAAGTGGGTGTAAAGCGGCATAAACACAGCCGTGAAAAGCAGCTAAACCCCATTATAAAAATAAATTACTTTTAAAAACCCATGAAACAAAGACAGGGAAAGAGAGAGAAATTCTTACACAATTCGTTCAGGGGCTGTGATGCAACCTGGATTGACCATATCTAGACCCACAGCTGGATGAGACATAAGGGTGGACACTCTTGGGGCTGAGAGGTTTGGTGAGGTTGGGTGAGCAAACGCAGACCCTTTAAAGTAATACTGCGTGCTACCCATCGCATGGGTCCCAAATCTCCAGGTTCAAGGGCATCTTCCTACATCGAAAACATGCATGAGAAACCCAGAAGATGGTACACCGTGTGATGGGGAAAGGTTTCTAAATCGCACCTCATTTCTCATCTCCTTGTGCTCGGGTTCGCCATTCCAGCCACTTTACCAGCAATCTCCCTTCATGGAGCATCAGCACCTTTAACCTCCTGTTCCGTACAGGTTGCAATTTGTCCTGAGGATGAACGGGAAGACGGGGAACCAATGAGAGACTAGCTCTTGGTGTTGGGACAGGCACAGGTCACTCTATTTTCCCATCAGGAAGAAGAATTAACCACAGGCTCAGCCTGCCCCCCGGAACCAGAACAGGGCCTGAAGCCATCCTGCGCTTTTGCGGCCAGCTCCCAAAAAAGTGACTTGTAAAATGGAGCTTCAGGGCACTGCAATTCACAAACCTGCAGAGTTATAAATGATAACTCTCGTCCACAAATATATTGAGGGAAGGCAAAGAAGAGGATTTGAAATCAAGGCAGAATTGCAGGAAACAGATTTCAGGAGGTAGATTCGAATCGCCTTTAAAGCACATGAAAAGCGGCAAAACGTTGACAATGATGCCCTTGGCCAAAAAGGGCGTATGCGTTTTTTCCTGAATATATTCAGGAAAAAACGCATACGCCCTTTTGGGCCAACCAAGCAACCTGGAAAGGCAAATCAGCGCTACAAAGAAGTCTCGTTTCCCATCGGTCAAAAGGGCCATGCTGAAAAAAGTGTCAAAACCAGAAATGCAGGACAGGCCATGGAGAAATGGGAGCCTTGCTACACTGATGGGCGGGATGTAAATTGCCAACAGCCACTCTGGAGAAGTTTACGGTGTGTCCTGAAACATCTAAAAAACACAGCTTAGAGAGCACAGGGCACTTCCACGCATGGGGGGATAAAGTGGGAAAATTGAAAATCAGCAAGACACAAGCACCCCAAAGTTTAGGGCTGCTCTGTTGACAAGGACCTCCACTTCATTCCACCTTAAATATCCCAGGAAAGCGAAAAATGGATAAAAAAGTTGTGGTCCTTATGTACAATGGAATATCACTCAGCCATGAAATCAATGTCATAAGGCTAGTAGCAGCATGATGAGTGGATTTAGGTAAGACGATTCTAAGTGAAATAAGTCACACAGAAAAGGACACTTCTCATAAGGTGTCACTTATAGAGGGAATGTAAAAACCGTTACACTTGAACTGAATTACAAAACAGAACAGAGTCACACATGCAGAAAACACACTATGGCTGCTTAACGGGAAAGGTGAGGTGGGGTGATACATAAAACAAGAGTTTCAAATTAGCTCAGATACCGTTCCATAAACCCAATATGTAATAGACAAGACCTACTCCTTGCTCAGAGAACTGGACTCAACACGCCCGATTCACCGCACATGAATATATCTGACTAGTAATAATCTTAAAACCTAGTATTGATGTCTCTCTGTTAGTGTGTCAAGTGGGTGTAAAGCGGCATAAACACAGCCGTGAAAAGCAGCTAAACCCCATTATAAAAATAAATTACTTTTAAAAACCCATGAAACAAAGACAGGGAAAGAGAGAGAAATTCTTACACAATTCGTTCAGGGGCTGTGATGCAACCTGGATTGACGATATCTAGACCCACAGCTGGATGAGACATAAGGGTGGACACTCTTGGGGCTGAGAGGTTTGGTGAGGTTGGGTGAGCAAACGCAGACCCTTTAAAGTAATACTGCGTGCTACCCATCGCATGGGTCCCAAATCTCCAGGTTCAAGGGCATCTTCCTACATCGAAAACATGCATGAGAAACCCAGAAGATGGTACACCGTGTGATGGGGAAAGGTTTCTAAATCGCACCTCATTTCTCATCTCCTTGTGCTCGGGTTCGCCATTCCAGCCACTTTACCAGCAATCTCCCTTCTTGGAGCATCAGCACCTTTAACCTCCTGTTCCGTACAGGTTGCAATTTGTCCTGAGGATGAACGGGAAGACGGGGAACCAATGAGAGACTAGCTCTTGGTGTTGGGACAGGCACAGGTCACTCTATTTTCCCATCAGGAAGAAGAATTAACCACAGGCTCAGCCTGCCCCCCGGAACCAGAACAGGGCCTGAAGCCATCCTGCGCTTTTGCGGCCAGCTCCCAAAAAAGTGACTTGTAAAATGGAGCTTCAGGGCACTTCAATTCACAAACCTGCCGAGTTATAAATGATAACTCTCGTCCACAAATATATTGAGGGAAGGAAAAGAAGAGGATTTGAAATCAAGGCAGAATTGCAGGAAACAGAGTTCAGGAGGTAGATTCGAATCGCCTTTAAAGCACATGAAAAGCGGCAAAACGTTGACAATGATGCCCTTGGCCAAAAAGGGCGTATGCGTTTTTTCCTGAATATATTCAGGAAAAAACGCATACGCCCTTTTTGGCCAACCAAGCAACCTGGAAAGGCAAATCAGCGCTACAAAGAAGTCTCGTTTCCCATCGGTCAAAAGGGCCATGCTGAAAAAAGTGTCAAAACCAGAAATGCAGGACAGGCCATGGAGAAATGGGAGCCTTGCTACACTGATGGGCGGGATGTAAATTGCCAGCAGCCACTCTGGAGAAGTTTACGGTGTGTCCTGAAACATCTAAAAAACACAGCTTAGAGAGCACAGGGCACTTCCACGCATGGGGGGATAAAGTGGGAAAATTGAAAATCAGCAAGACACAAGCACCCCAAAGTTTAGGGCTGCTCTGTTGACAAGGACCTCCACTTCATTCCACCTTAAATATCCCAGGAAAGCGAAAAATGGATAAAAAAGTTGTGGTCCTTATGTACAATGGAATATCACTCAGCCATGAAATCAATGTCATAAGGCTAGTAGCAGCATGATGAGTGGATTTAGGTAAGACGATTCTAAGTGAAATAAGTCACACAGAAAAGGACACTTCTCATAAGGTGTCACTTATAGAGGGAATGTAAAAACCGTTACACTTGAACTGAATTACAAAACAGAACAGAGTCACACATGCAGAAAACACACTATAGCTGCTTAACGGGAAAGGTGTGGTGGGGTGATACATAAAACAAGAGTTTCAAATTAGCTCAGATACCGTTCCATAAACCCAATTTGTAATAGACAAGACCTACTCCTTGCTCAGAGAACTGGACTCAACACGCCCGATTCACCGCACATGAATATATCTGACTAGTAATAATCTTAAAACCTAGTATTGATATCTCTCTGTTAGTGTGTCAAGTGGGTGTAAAGCGGCATAAACACAGCCGTGAAAAGCAGCTAAACCCCATTATAAAAATAAATTACTTTTAAAAACCCATGAAACAAAGACAGGGAAAGAGAGAGAAATTCTTACACAATTCGTTCAGGGGCTGTGATGCAACCTGGATTGACCATATCTAGACCCACAGCTGGATGAGACATAACGGTCGACACTCTTGGGGCTGAGAGGTTTGGTGAGGTTGGGTGAGCAAACGCAGACCCTTTAAAGTAATACTGCGTGCTACCCATCGCATGGGTCCCAAATCTCCAGGTTCAAGGGCATCTTCCTACATCGAAAACATGCATGAGAAACCCAGAAGATGGTACACCGTGTGATGGGGAAAGGTTTCTAAAACGCACCTCATTTCTCATCTCCTTGTGCTCGGGTTCGCCATTCCAGCCACTTTACCAGCAATCTCCCTTCTTGGGGCATCAGCACCTTTAACCTCCTGTTCCGTACAGGTTGCAATTTGTCCTGAGGATGAACGGGAAGACGGGGAACCAATGAGAGACTAGCTCTTGGTGTTGGGACAGGCACAGGTCACTCTATTTTCCCATCAGGAAGAAGAATTAACCACAGGCTCAGCCTGCCCCCCGGAACCAGAACAGGGCCTGAAGCCATCCTGCGCTTTTGCGGCCAGCTCCCAAAAAAGCGACTTGTAAAATGGAGCTTCAGGGCACTGCAATTCACAAACCTGCAGAGTTATAAATGATAACTCTCGTCCACAAATATATTGAGGGAAGGCAAAGAAGAGGATTTGAAATCAAGGCAGAATTGCAGGAAACAGATTTCAGGAGGTAGATTCGAATCGCCTTTAAAGCACATGAAAAGCGGCAAAACGTTGACAATGATGCCCTTGGCCAAAAAGGGCGTATGCGTTTTTTCCTGAATATATTCAGGAAAAAACGCATACGCCCTTTTTGGCCAACCAAGCAACCTGGAAAGGCAAATCAGCGCTACAAAGAAGTCTCGTTTCCCATCGGTCAAAAGGGCCATGCTGAAAAAAGTGTCAAAACCAGAAATGCAGGACAGGCCATGGAGAAATGGGAGCCTTGCTACACTGATGGGCGGGATGTAAATTGCCAACAGCCACTCTGGAGAAGTGTACGGTGTGTCCTGAAACATCTAAAAAACACAGCTTAGAGAGCACAGGGCACTTCCACGCATGGGGGGATAAAGTGGGAAAATTGAAAATCAGCAAGACACAAGCACCCCAAAGTTTAGGGCTGCTCTGTTGACAAGACCTCCACTTCATTCCACCTTAAATATCCCAGGAAAGCGAAAAATGGATAAAAAAGTTGTGGTCCTTATGTACAATGGAATATCACTCAGCCATGAAATCAATGTCATAAGGCTAGTAGCAGCATGATGAGTGGATTTAGGTAAGACGATTCTAAGTGAAATAAGTCACACAGAAAAGGACACTTCTCATAAGGTGTCACTTATAGAGGGAATGTAAAAACCGTTACACTTGAACTGAATTACAAAACAGAACAGAGTCACACATGCAGAAAACACACTATGGCTGCTTAACGGGAAAGGTGAGGTGGGGTGATACATAAAACAAGAGCTTCAAATTAGCTCAGATACCGTTCCATAAACCCAATATGTAATAGACAAGACCTACTCCTTGCTCAGAGAACTGGACTCAACACGCCCGATTCACCGCACAAGAATATATCTGACTAGTAATAATCTTAAAACCTATGTATTGATATCTCTCTGTTAGTGTGTCAAGTGGGTGTAAAGCGGCATAAACACAGCCGTGAAAAGCAGCTAAACCCCATTATAAAAATAAATTACTTTTAAAAACCCATGAAACAAAGACAGGGAAAGAGAGAGAAATTCTTACACAATTCGTTCAGGGGCTGTGATTCAACCTGGATTGACCATATCTAGACCCACAGCTGGATGAGACATAAGGGTGGACACTCTTGGGGCTGAGAGGTTTGGTGAGGTTGGGTGAGCAAACGCAGACCCTTTAAAGTAATACTGCGTGCTACCCATCGCATGGGTCCCAAATCTCCAGGTTCAAGGGCATCTTCCTACATCGAAAACATGCATGAGAAACCCAGAAGATGGTACACCGTGTGATGGGGAAAGGTTTCTAAAACGCACCTCATTTCTCATCTCCTTGTGCTCGGGTTCGCCATTCCAGCCACTTTACTAGCAATCTCCCTACTTGGAGCCTCAGCACCTTTAACCTCCTGTTCCGTACAGGTTGCAATTTGTCTTGAGGATGAACGGGAAGACGGGGAACCAATGAGAGACTAGCTCTTGGTGTTGGGACAGGCACAGGTCACTCTATTTTCCCATCAGGAAGAAGAATTAACCACAGGCTCAGCCTGCCCCCTGGAACTAGAACAGGGCCTGAAGCCATCCTGAGCTTTTGCGGCCAGCTCCCAAAAAAGCGACTTGTAAAATGGAGCTTCAGGGCACTGCAATTCACAAACCTGCAGAGTTATAAATGATAACTCTCGTCCACAAATATATTGAGGGAAGGCAAAGAAGAGGATTTGAAATCAAGGCAGAATTGCAGGAAACAGATTTCAGGAGGAAGATTCGAATCGCCTTTAAAGCACATGAAAAGCGGCAAAACGTTGACAATGATGCCCTTGGCCAAAAAGGGCGTATGCGTTTTTTCCTGAATCTATTCAGGAAAAAACGCATACGCCCTTTTTGGCCAACCAAGCAACCTGGAAAGGCAAATCAGCGCTACAAAGAAGTCTCGTTTCCCATCGGTCAAAAGGGCCATGCTGCAAAAAGTGTCAAAACCAGAAATGCAGGACAGGCCATGGAGAAATGGGAGCCTTGCTACACTGATGGGCGGGATGTAAATTGCCAACAGCCACGCTGGAGAAGTGTACGGTGTGTCCTGAAACATCTAAAAAACACAGCTTAGAGAGCATAGGGTACTTCCACGCATGGGGGGATAAAGTGGGAAAATTGAAAATCAGCAAGACACAAGCACCCCAAAGTTTAGGGCTGCTCTGTTGACAAGGACCTCCACTTCATTCCACCTTAAATATCCCAGGAAAGCGAAAAATGGATTAAAAATTTGTGGTCCTTATGTACAATGGAATATCACTCAGCCATGAAATCAATGTCATAATGCTAGTAGCAGCATGATGAGTGGATTTAGGTAAGACGATTCTAAGTGAAATAAGTCACACAGAAAAGGACACTTCTCATAAGGTGTCACTTATAGAGGGAATGTAAAAACCGTTACACTTGAACTGAATTACAAAACAGAACAGAGTCACACATGCAGAAAACACACTATGGCTGCTTAACGGGAAAGGTGAGGTGGGGTGATACATAAAACAAGAGCTTCAAATTAGCTCAGATACCGTTCCATAAACCCAATATGTAATAGACAAGACCTACTCGTTGCTCAGAGAACTGGACTCAACACGCCCGATTCACCGCACAAGAATATATCTGACTAGTAATAATCTTAAAACCTATGTATTGATATCTCTCTGTTAGTGTGTCAAGTGGGTGTAAAGCGGCATAAACACAGCCGTGAAAAGCAGCTAAACCCCATTATAAAAATAAATTACTTTTAAAAACCCATGAAACAAAGACAGGGAAAGAGAGAGAAATTCTTACACAATTCGTTCAGGGGCTGTGATGCAACCTGGATTGACCATATCTAGACCCACAGCTGGATGAGACATAAGGGTCGACACTCTTGGGGCTGAGAGGTTTGGTGAGGTTGGGTGAGCAAACGCAGACCCTTTAAAGTAATACTGCGTGCTACCCATCGCATGGGTCCCAAATCTCCAGGTTCAAGGGCATCTTCCTACATCGAAAACATGCATGAGAAACCCAGAAGATGGTACACCGTGTGATGGGGAAAGGTTTCTAAAACGCACCTCATTTCTCATCTCCTTGTGCTCGGGTTCGCCATTCCAGCCACTTTACCAGCAATCTCCCTACTTGGAGCATCAGCACCTTTAACCTCCTGTTCCGTACAGGTTGCAATTTGTCCTGAGGATGAACGGGAAGACGGGGAACCAATGAGAGACTAGCTCTTGGTGTTGGGACAGGCACAGGTCACTCTATTTTCCCATCAGGAAGAAGAATTAACCACAGGCTCAGCCTGCCCCCCGGAACCAGAACAGGGCCTGAAGCCATCCTGCGCTTTTGCGGCCAGCTCCCAAAAAAGCGACGTGTAAAATGGAGCTTCAGGGCACTGCAATTCACAAACCTGCAGAGTTATAAATGATAACTCTCGTCCACAAATATATTGAGGGAAGGAAAAGAAGAGGATTTGAAATCAAGGCAGAATTGCAGGAAACAGATTTCAGGAGGTAGATTCGAATCGCCTTTAAAGCACATGAAAAGCGGCAAAACGTTGACAATGATGCCCTTGGCCAAAAAGGGCGTATGCGTTTTTTCCTGAATATATTCAGGAAAAAACGCATACGCCCTTTTTGGCCAACCAAGCAACCTGGAAAGGCAAATCAGCGCTACAAAGAAGTCTCGTTTCCCATCGGTCAAAAGGGCCATGCTGAAAAAAGTGTCAAAACCAGAAATGCAGGACAGGCCATGGAGAAATGGGAGCCTTGCTACACTGATGGGCGGGATGTAAATTGCCAACAGCCACTCTGGAGAAGTGTACGGTGTGTCCTGAAACATCTAAAAAACACAGCTTAGAGAGCACAGGGCACTTCCACGCATGGGGGGATAAAGTGGGAAAATTGAAAATCAGCAAGACACAAGCACCCCAAAGTTTAGGGCTGCTCTGTTGACAAGGACATCCACTTCATTCCACCTTAAATATCCCAGGAAAGCGAAAAATGGATAAAAAAGTTGTGGTCCTTATGTACAATGGAATATAACTCAGCCATGAAATCAATGTCATAAGGCTAGTAGCAGCATGATGAGTGGATTTAGGTAAGACGATTCTAAGTGAAATAAGTCACACAGAAAAGGACACTTCTCATAAGGTGTCACTTATAGAGGGAATGTAAAAACCGTTACACTTGAACTGAATTACAAAACAGAACAGAGTCACACATGCAGAAAACACACTATGGCTGCTTAACGGGAAAGGTGAGGTGGGGTGATACATAAAACAAGAGCTTCAAATTAGCTCAGATACCATTCCATAAACCCAATATGTAATAGACAAGACCTACTCCTTGCTCAGAGAACTGGACTCAACACGCACGATTCACCGCACAAGAATATATCTGACTAGTAATAATCTTAAAACCTATGTATTGATATCTCTCTGTTAGTGTGTCAAGTGGGTGTAAAGCGGCATAAACACAGCCGTGAAAAGCAGCTAAACCCCATTATAAAAATAAATTACTTTTAAAAACCCATGAAACAAAGACAGGGAAAGAGAGAGAAATTCTTACACAATTCGTTCAGGGGCTGTGATGCAACCTGGATTGACCATATCTAGACCCACAGCTGGATGAGACATAAGGGTGGACACTCTTGTGGCTGAGAGGTTTGGTGAGGTTTGGTGAGGTTGGGTGAGCAAACGCAGACCCTTTAAAGTAATACTGCGTGCTACCCATCGCATGGGTCCCAAATCTCCAGGTTCAAGGGCATCTTCCTACATCGAAAACATGCATGAGAAACCCAGAAGATGGTACACCCTGTGATGGGGAAAGGTTTCTAAAACGCACCTCATTTCTCATCTCCTTGTGCTCGGGTTCGCCATTCCAGCCACTTTACTAGCAATCTCCCTACTTGGAGCATCAGCACCTTTAACCTCCTGTTCCGTACAGGTTGCAATTTGTCCTGAGGATGAACGGGAAGACGGGGAACCAATGAGAGACTAGCTCTTGGTGTTGGGACAGGCACAGGTCACTCTATTTTCCCATCAGGAAGAAGAATTAACCACAGGCTCAGCCTGCCCCTCGGAACCAGAACAGGGCCTGAAGCCATCCTGCGCTTTTCCGGCCACCTCCCAAAAAAGCGAGTTGTAAAATGGAGCTTCAGGGCACTGCAATTCACAATCCTACAGAGTTATAAATGATAACTCTCGTCCACAAATATATTGAGGGAAGGCAAAGACGAGGAATTGAAATCAAGGCAGAATTGCAGGAAACAGATTTCAGGAGGTAGATTCGAATCGCCTTTAAAGCACATGAAAAGCGCCAAAACGTTGACAATGATGCCCTTGGCCAAAAAGGGCGTATGCGTTTTTTCCTGAATATATTCAGGAAAAAACGCATACGCCGTTTTTGGCCAACCAAGCAACCTGGAAAGGCAAATCAGCGCTACAAAGAAGTCTCGCTTCCCATCAGTCAAAAGGGCCATGCTGAAAAAAGTGTCAAAACCAGAAATGCAGGACAGGCCATGGAGAAATGGGAGCCTTGCTACACTGATGGGCGGGATGTAAATTGCCAACAGCCACTCTGGAGAAGTGTACGGTGTGTCCTGAAACATCTAAAAAACACAGCTTAGAGAGCATAGGGCACTTCCACGCATGGGGGTATAAAGTGGGAAAATTAAAAATCAGCAAGACACAAGCACCCCAAAGTTTAGGGCTGCTCTGTTGACAAGGCCCTCTACTTCATTCCACCTTAAATATCCCAGGAAAGCGAAAAATGGATAAAAAATTTGAGGTCCTTATGTACAATGGCATACCACTCAGCCATGAAATCAATGTCATAAGGCTAGTAGCAGCATGATGAATGGATTTAGGTACGACGATTCTAAGTGAAATAAGTCACACAGAAAAGGACACTTCTCATAAGGTGTCACTTATAGAGGGAATGTAAAAACCGTTACACTTGAACTGAGTTACAAAACAGAACAGAGTCACACATGCAGAAAACACACTATGGCTGCTAAACGGGAAAGCGAGGTGGGGTGATACATAAAGCAAGAGTTTCAAATTAGCTCAGATACCGTTCCATAAACCCAATATGTAATAGACAAGACCTACTCCTTGCTCAGACAACTGGACTCAACACGCCCGATTCACCGCACAAGAATATATCTGACTAGTAATAATCTTAAAACCTATGTATTGATATCTCTCTGTTAGTGTGTCAGGTGGGTGTAAAGCGGCATAAACACAGCCGTGAAAAGCAGCTAAACCCCATTATAAAAATAAATTTCTTTTAAAAACCCATGAAACAAAGACAGTGAAAGAAAGAGAAATTCTTACACAATTCGTTCAGGGGCTGTGATGCAACCTGGATTGACCATATCTAGACCCACAGCTGGATGAGACATAAGGGTGGACACTCTTGGGGCTGAGAGGTTTGGTGAGGTTGGGTGAGCAAACGCAGACCCTTTAAAGTAATACTGCGTGCTACCCATCGCATGGGTCCCAAATCTCCAGGTTCAAGGGCATCTTCCTACATCGAAAACATGCATGAGAAACCCAGAAGATGGTACACCGTGTGATGGGGAAAGGTTTCTAAAACGCACCTCATTTCTCATCTCCTTGTGCTCGGGTTTGCCATTCCAGCCACTTTACTAGCAATCTCCCTACTTGGAACATCAGCACCTTTAACCTACTGTTCCGTACAGGTTGCAATTTGTCCTGAGGATGAACGGGAAGACGGGGAACCAATGAGAGACTAGCTCTTGGTGTTGGGACAGGCACAGGTCACTCTATTTTCCCATCAGGAAGAAGAATTAACCACAGGCTCAGCCTGCCCCTCGGAACCAGAACAGGGCCTGAAGGCATCCTGCGCTTTTCCGGCCACCTCCCAAAAAAGCGAGTTGTAAAATGGAGCTTCAGGGCACTGCAATTCACAATCCTACAGAGTTATAAATGATAACTCTCGTCCACAAATATATTGAGGGAAGGCAAAGACGAGGAATTGAAATCAAGGCAGAATTGCAGGAAACAGATTTCAGGAGGTAGATTCGAATCGCCTTTAAAGCACATGAAAAGCGCCAAAACGTTGACAATGATGCCCTTGGCCAAAAAGGGCGTATGCGTTTTTTCCTGAATATATTCAGGAAAAAACGCATACGCCGTTTTTGGCCAACCAAGCAACCTGGAAAGGCAAATCAGCGCTACAAAGAAGTCTCGCTTCCCATCAGTCAAAAGGGCCATGCTGAAAAAAGTGTCAAAACCAGAAATGCAGGACAGGCCATGGAGAAATGGGAGCCTTGCTACACTGATGGGCGGGATGTAAATTGCCAACAGCCACTCTGGAGAAGTGTACGGTGTGTCCTGAAACATCTAAAAAACACAGCTTAGAGAGCATAGGGCACTTCCACGCATGGGGGTATAAAGTGGGAAAATTAAAAATCAGCAAGACACAAGCACCCCAAAGTTTAGGGATGCTCTGTTGACAAGGACCTCTACTTCATTCCACCTTAAATATCCCAGGAAAGCGAAAAATGGATAAAAAATTTGAGGTCCTTATGTACAATGGCATACCACTCAGCCATGAAATCAATGTCATAAGGCTAGTAGCAGCATGATGAGTGGATTTAGGTACGACGATTCTAAGTGAAATAAGTCACACAGAAAAGGACACTTCTCATAAGGTGTCACTTATAGAGGGAATGTAAAAACCGTTACACTTGAACTGAGTTACAAAACAGAACAGAGTCACACATGCAGAAAACACACTATGGCTGCTTAACGGGAAAGCGAGGTGGGGTGATACATAAAGCAAGAGTTTCAAATTAGCTCAGATACCGTTCCATAAACCCAATATGTAATAGACAAGACCTACTCCTTGCTCAGAGAACTGGACTCAACACGCCCGATTCACCGCACAAGAATATATCTGACTAGTAATAATCTTAAAACCTATGTATTGATATCTCTCTGTTAGTGTGTCAAGTGGGTGTAAAGCGGCATAAACACAGCCGTGAAAAGCAGCTAAACCCCATTATAAGAATAAATTTCATTTAAAAACCCATGAAACAAAGACAGTGAAAGAGAGAGAAATTCTTACACAATTCGTTCAGGGGCTGTGATGCAACCTGGATTGACCATATCTAGACCCACAGCTGGATGAGACATAAGGGTGGACACTCTTGGGGCTGAGAGGTTTGGTGAGGTTGGGTGAGCAAACGCAGACCCTTTAAAGTAATACTGCGTGCTACCCATCGCATTGGTCCCAAATCTCCAGGTTCAAGAGCATCTTCCTACATCGAAAACATGCATGAGAAACCCAGAAGATGGTACACCGTGTGATGGGGAAAGGTTTCTAAAACGCACCTCATTTCTCATCTCCTTGTGCTCGGGTTTGCCATTCCAGCCACTTTACTAGCAATCTCCCTACTTGGAACATCAGCACCTTTAACCTCCTGTTCCGTACAGGTTGCAATTTGTCCTGAGGATGAACGGGAAGACGGGGAACCAATGAGAGATTAGCTCTTGGTGTTGGGACAGGCACAGGTCACTCTATTTTCCCATCAGGAAGAAGAATTAACCACAGGCTCAGCCTGCCCCCCGGAACCAGAACAGGGCCTGAAGCCATCCTGCGCTTTTGCGGCCACCTCCCAAAAAAGCGAGTTGTAAAATGGAGCTTCAGGGCACTGCAATTCACAATCCTACAGAGTTATAAATGATAACTCTCGTCCACAAATATATTGAGGGAAGGCAAAGACGAGGAATTGAAATCAAGGCAGAATTGCAGGAAACAGATTTCAGGAGGTAGATTCGAATCGCCTTTAAAGCACATGAAAAGCGCCAAAACGTTGACAATGATGCCCTTGGCCAAAAAGGGCGTATGCGTTTTTTCCTGAATATATTCAGGAAAAAACGCATACGCCGTTTTTGGCCAACCAAGCAACCTGGAAAGGCAAATCAGCGCTACAAAGAAGTCTCGCTTCCCATCAGTCAAAAGGGCCATGCTGAAAAAAGTGTCAAAACCAGAAATGCAGGACAGGCCATGGAGAAATGGGAGCCTTGCTACACTGATGGGCGGGATGTAAACTGCCAACAGCCACTCTGGAGAAGTGTACGGTGTGTCCTGAAACATCTAAAAAACACAGGTTAGAGAGCATAGGGCACTTCCACGCATGGGGGTATAAAGTGGGAAAATTAAAAATCAGCAAGACACAAGCACCCCAAAGTTTAGGGCTGCTCTGTTGACAATGACCTCCACTTCATTCCACCTTAAATATCCCAGGAAAGCGAAAAATGGATAAAAAATTTGAGGTCCTTATGTACAATGGCATACCACTCAGCCATGAAATCAATGTCATAAGGCTAGTAGCAGCATGATGAGTGGATTTAGGTACGACGATTCTAAGTGAAATAAGTCACACAGAAAAGGACACTTCTCATAAGGTGTCACTTATAGAGGGAATGTAAAAACCGTTACACTTGAACTGAATTACAAAACAGAACAGAGTCACACATGCAGAAAACACACTATTGCTGCGTAACGGGAAAGGTGAGGTGTGGTGATACATAAAGCAAGAGTTTCAAATTAGCTCAGATACCGTTCCATAAAACCAATATGTAATAGACAAGACCTACTCCTTTCTCAGAGAACTGGACTCAACACGCCCGATTCACCGCACAAGAATATATCTGACTAGTAATAATCTAAAAACCTACGTGTTGATATCTCTCTGTTAGTGTGTCAAGTGGGTGTAAAGCGGCATAAACACAGCCGTGAAAAGCAGCTAAACCCCATTATAAAAATAAATTTCTTTTAAAAACCCATGAAACAAAGACAGTGAAAGAGAGAGAAATTCTTACACAATTCGTTCAGGGGCTGTGATGCAACCTGGATTGACCATATCTAGACCCACAGCTGGATGAGACATAAGGGTGGACACTCTTGGGGCTGAGAGGTTTGGTGAGGTTGGGTGAGCAAACGCAGACCCTTTAAAGTAATACTGCGTGCTACCCATCGCATGGGTCCCAAATCTCCAGGTTCAAGGGCATCTTCCTACATCGAAAACATGCATGAGAAACCAAGAGGATGGTACACCGTGTGATGGGGAAAGGTTTCTAAAATGCACCTCATTTCTCATCTCCTTGTGCTCGGGTTCGCCATTCCAGCCACTTTAGTAGCAATCTCCCTACTTGGAGCATCAGCACCTTTAACCTCCTGTTCCGTACAGGTTGCAGTTTGTCCTGAGGATGAACGGGAAGACGGGGAACCAATGAGAGATTAGCTCTTGGTGTTGGAACAGGCAAAAGTCACTCTATTTTCCCATCAGGAAGAAGAATTAACCACAGGCTCAGCCTGCCCCCCGGAACCAGAACAGGGCCTGAAGCCATCCTGCGCTTTTGCGGCCACCTCCCAAAAAAGCGAGTTGTAAAATGGAGCTTCAGGGCACTGCAATTCACAATCCTACAGAGTTATAAATGATAACTCTCGTCCACAAATATATTGAGGGAAGGCAAAGACGAGGAATTGAAATCAAGGCAGAATTGCAGGAAACAGATTTCAGGAGGTAGATTCGAATCGCCTTTAAAGCACATGAAAAGCGCCAAAACGTTGACAATGATGCCCTTGGCCAAAAAGGGCGTATGCGTTTTTTCCTGAATATATTCAGGAAAAAACGCATATGCCCTTTTTGGCCAACCAAGCAACCTGGAAAGGCAAATCAGCGCTACAAAGAAGTCTCGCTTCCCATCGGTCAAAAGGGCCATGCTGAAAAAAGTGTCAAAACCAGAAATGCAGGAGAGGCCATGGAGAAATGGGAGCCTTGCTACACTGATGGGCGGGATGTAAATTGCCAACAGCCACTCTGGAGAAGTGTACGGTGTGTCCTGAAACATCTAAAAAACACAGCTTAGAGAGCATAGGGCACTTCCACGCATGGGGGTATAAATTGGGAAAATTAAAAATCAGCAAGACACAAGCACCCCAAAGTTTAGGGATGCTCTGTTGACAAGGACCTCCACTTCATTCCACCTTAAATATCCCAGGAAAGCGAAAAATGGATAAAAAATTTGAGGTCCTTATGTACAATGGCATACCACTCAGCCATGAAATCAATGTCATAAGGCTAGTAGCAGCATGATGAGTGGATTTAGGTACGACGATTCTAAGTGAAATAAGTCACACAGAAAAGGACACTTCTCATAAGGTGTCACTTATAGAGGGAATGGAAAAACCGTTACACTTGAACTGAGTTACAAAACAGAACAGAGTCACACATGCAGAAAACACACTATGGCTGCTTAACGGGAAAGCGAGGTGGGGTGATACATAAAGCAAGAGTTTCAAATTAGCTCAGATACCGTTCCATAAACCCAATATGTAATAGACAAGACCTACTCCTTGCTCAGAGAACTGGACTCAACACGCCCGATTCACCGCACAAGAATATATCTGACTAGTAATAATCTTAAAACCTATGTATTGATATCTCTCTGTTAGTGTGTCAAGTAGGTGTAAAGCGGCATAAACACAGCCGTGAAAAGCAGCTAAACCCCATTATAAAAATAAATTTCATTTAAAAACCCATGAAACAAAGACAGTGAAAGAGAGAGAAATTTTTACACAATTCGTTCAGGGGCTGTGATGCAACCTGGATTGACCATATCTAGACCCACAGCTGGATGAGACATAAGGGTGGACACTCTTGGGGCTGAGAGGTTTGGTGAGGTTGGGTGAGCAAACGCAGACCCTTTAAAGTAATACTGCGTGCTACCCATCGCATTGGTCCCAAATCTCCAGGTTCAAGGGCATCTTCCTACATCGAAAACATGCATGAGAAACCCAGAAGATGGTACACCGTGTGATGGGGAAAGGTTTCTAAAACGCACCTCATTTCTCATCTCCTTGTGCTCGGGTTTGCCATTCCAGCCACTTTACTAGCAATCTCCCTACTTGGAACATCAGCACCTTTAACCTCCTGTTCCGTACAGGTTGCAATTTGTCCTGAGGATGAACGGGAAGACGGGGAACCAATGAGAGACTAGCTCTTGGTGTTGGGACAGGCACAGGTCACTCTATTTTCCCATCAGGAAGAAGAATTAACCACAGGCTCAGCCTGCCCCCCGGAACCAGAACAGGGCCTGAAGCCATCCTGCGCTTTTGCGGCCACCTCCCAAAAAAGCGAGTTGTAAAATGGAGCTTCAGGGCACTGCAATTCACAATCCTACAGAGTTATAAATGATAACTCTCGTCCACAAATATATTGAGGGAAGGCAAAGACGAGGAATTGAAATCAAGGCAGAATTGCAGGAAACAGATTTCAGGAGGTAGATTCGAATCGCCTTTAAAGCACATGAAAAGCGCCAAAACGTTGACAATGATGCCCTTGGCCAAAAAGGGCGTATGCGTTTTTTCCTGAATATATTCAGGAAAAAACGCATACGCCCTTTTTGGCCAACCAAGCAACCTGGAAAGGCAAATCAGCGCTACAAAGAAGTCTCGCTTCCCATCAGTCAAAAGGGCCATGCTGAAAAAAGTGTCAAAACCAGAAATGCAGGACAGGCCATGGAGAAATGGGAGCCTTGCTACACTGATGGGCGGGATGTAAATTGCCAACAGCCACTCTGGAGAAGTGTACGGTGTGTCCTGAAACATCTAAAAAACACAGCTTAGAGAGCATAGGGCACTTCCACGCATGGGGGTATAAAGTGGGAAAATTAAAAATCAGAAAGACACAAGCACCCCAAAGTTTAGGGCTGCTCTGTTGACAAGGACCTCCACTTCATTCCACCTTAAATATCCCAGGAAAGCGAAAAATGGATAAAAAAGTTGAGGTCCTTATGTACAATGGCATACCACTCAGCCATGAAATCAATGTCATAAGGCTAGTAGCAGCATGATGAGTGGATTTAGGTACGACGATTCTAAGTGAAATAAGTCACACAGAAAAGGACACTTCTCATAAGGTGTCACTTATAGAGGGAATGTAAAAACCGTTACACTTGAACTGAATTACAAAACAGAACAGAGTCACACATGCAGAAAACACACTATGGCTGCTTAACGGGAAAGCGAGGTGGGGTGATACATAAAGCAAGAGTTTCAAATTAACTCAGATACCGTTCCATAAACCCAATATGTAATAGACAAGACCTACTCCTTGCTCAGAGAACTGGACTCAACACGCCCGATTCACCGCACAAGAATATATCTGACTAGTAATAATCTTAAAACCTATGTATTGATATCTCTCTGTTAGTGTGTCAGGTGGGTGTAAAGCGGCATAAACACAGCCGTGAAAAGCAGCTAAACCCCATTATAAAAATAAATTTCTTTTAAAAACCCATGAAACAAAGACAGTGAAAGAAAGAGAAATTCTCACACAATTCGTTCAGGGGCTGTGATGCAACCTGGATTGACCATATCTAGACCCACAGCTGGATGAGACATAAGGGTGGACACTCTTGGGGCTGAGAGGTTTGGTGAGGTTGGGTGAGCAAACGCAGACCCTTTAAAGTAATACTGCGTGCTACCCATCGCATGGGTCCCAAATCTCCAGGTTCAAGGGCATCTTCCTACATCGAAAACATGCATGAGAAACCCAGAAGATGGTACACCGTGTGATGGGGAAAGGTTTCTAAAACGCACCTCATTTCTCATCTCCTTGTGCTCGGGTTTGCCATTCCAGCCACTTTACTAGCAATCTCCCTACTTGGAACATCAGCACCTTTAACCTACTGTTCCGTACAGGTTGCAATTTGTCCTGAGGATGAACGGGAAGACGGGGAACCAATGAGAGACTAGCTCTTGGTGTTGGGACAGGCACAGGTCACTCTATTTTCCCATCAGGAAGAAGAATTAACCACAGGCTCAGCCTGCCCCTCGGAACCAGAACAGGGCCTGAAGCCATCCTGCGCTTTTCCGGCCACCTCCCAAAAAAGCGAGTTGTAAAATGGAGCTTCAGGGCACTGCAATTCACAATCCTACAGAGTTATAAATGATAACTCTCGTCCACAAATATATTGAGGGAAGGCAAAGACGAGGAATTGAAATCAAGGCAGAATTGCAGGAAACAGATTTCAGGAGGTAGATTCGAATCGCCTTTAAAGCACATGAAAAACGCCAAAACGTTGACAATGATGCCCTTGGCCAAAAAGGGCGTATGCGTTTTTTCCTGAATATATTCAGGAAAAAACGCATAAGCCGTTTTTGGCCAACCAAGCAACCTGGAAAGGCAAATCAGCGCTACAAAGAAGTCTCGCTTCCCATCAGTCAAAAGGGCCATGCTGAAAAAAGTGTCAAAACCAGAAATGCAGGACAGGCCATGGAGAAATGGGAGCCTTGCTACACTGATGGGCGGGATGTAAATTGCCAACAGCCACTCTGGAGAAGTGTACGGTGTGTCCTGAAACATCTAAAAAACACAGCTTAGAGAGCATAGGGCACTTCCACGCATGGGGGTATAAAGTGGGAAAATTAAAAATCAGCAAGACACAAGCACCCCAAAGTTTAGGGATGCTCTGTTGACAAGGACCTCTACTTCATTCCACCTTAAATATCCCAGGAAAGCGAAAAATGGATAAAAAATTTGAGGTCCTTATGTACAATGGCATACCACTCAGCCATGAAATCAATGTCATAAGGCTAGTAGCAGCATGATGAGTGGATTTAGGTACGACGATTCTAAGTGAAATAAGTCACACAGAAAAGGACACTTCTCATAAGGTGTCACTTATAGAGGGAATGTAAAAACCGTTACACTTGAACTGAGTTACAAAACAGAACAGAGTCACACATGCAGAAAACACACTATGGCTGCTTAACGGGAAAGCGAGGTGGGGTGATACATAAAGCAAGAGTTTCAAATTAGCTCAGATACCGTTCCATAAACCCAATATGTAATAGACAAGACCTACTCCTTGCTCAGAGAACTGGACTCAACACGCCCGATTCACCGCACAAGAATATATCTGACTAGTAATAATCTTAAAACCTATGTATTGATATCTCTCTGTTAGTGTGTCAAGTGGGTGTAAAGCGGCATAAACACAGCCGTGAAAAGCAGCTAAACCCCATTATAAGAATAAATTTCATTTAAAAACCCATGAAACAAAGACAGTGAAAGAGAGAGAAATTCTTACACAATTCGTTCAGGGGCTGTGATGCAACCTGGATTGACCATATCTAGACCCACAGCTGGATGAGACATAAGGGTGGACACTCTTGGGGCTGAGAGGTTTGGTGAGGTTGGGTCAGCAAACGCAGACCCTTTAAAGTAATACTGCGTGCTACCCATCGCATTGGTCCCAAATCTCCAGGTTCAAGAGCATCTTCCTACATCGAAAACATGCATGAGAAACCCAGAAGATGGTACACCGTGTGATGGGGAAAGGTTTCTAAAACGCACCTCATTTCTCATCTCCTTGTGCTCGGGTTTGCCATTCCAGCCACTTTACTAGCAATCTCCCTACTTGGAACATCAGCACCTTTAACCTCCTGTTCCGTACAGGTTGCAATTTGTCCTGAGGATGAACGGGAAGACGGGGAACCAATGAGAGATTAGCTCTTGGTGTTGGGACAGGCACAGGTCACTCTATTTTCCCATCAGGAAGAAGAATTAACCACAGGCTCAGCCTGCCCCCCGGAACCAGAACAGGGCCTGAAGCCATCCTGCACTTTTGCGGCCACCTCCCAAAAAAGCGAGTTGTAAAATGGAGCTTCAGGGCACTGCAATTCACAATCCTACAGAGTTATAAATGATAACTCTCGTCCACAAATATATTGAGGGAAGGCAAAGACGAGGAATTGAAATCAAGGCAGAATTGCAGGAAACAGATTTCAGGAGGTAGATTCGAATCGCCTTTAAAGCACATGAAAAGCGCCAAAACGTTGACAATGATGCCCTTGGCCAAAAAGGGCGTATGCGTTTTTTCCTGAATATATTCAGGAAAAAACGCATATGCCCTTTTTGGCCAACCAAGCAACCTGGAAAGGCAAATCAGCGCTACAAAGAAGTCTCGCTTCCCATCGGTCAAAAGGGCCATGCTGAAAAAAGTGTCAAAACCAGAAATGCAGGAGAGGCCATGGAGAAATGGGAGCCTTGCTACACTGATGGGCGGGATGTAAATTGCCAACAGCCACTCTGGAGAAGTGTACGGTGTGTCCTGAAACATCTAAAAAACACAGCTTAGAGAGCATAGGGCACTTCCACGCATGGGGGTATAAAGTGGGAAAATTAAAAATCAGCAAGACACAAGCACCCCAAAGTTTAGGGATGCTCTGTTGACAAGGACCTCCACTTCATTCCACCTTAAATATCCCAGGAAAGCGAAAAATGGATAAAAAATTTGAGGTCCTTATGTACAATGGCATACCACTCAGCCATGAAATCAATGTCATAAGGCTAGTAGCAGCATGATGAGTGGATTTAGGTACGACAATTCTAAGTGAAATAAGTCACACAGAAAAGGACACTTCTCATAAGGTGTCACTTATAGAGGGAATGGAAAAACCGTTACACTTGAACTGAGTTACAAAACAGAACAGAGTCACACATGCAGAAAACACACTATGGCTGCTTAACGGGAAAGCGAGGTGGGGTGATACATAAAGCAAGAGTTTCAAATTAGCTCAGATACCGTTCCATAAACCCAATATGTAATAGACAAGACCTACTCCTTGCTCAGAGAACTGGACTCAACACGCCCGATTCACCGCACAAGAATATATCTGACTAGTAATAATCTTAAAACCTATGTATTGATATCTCTCTGTTAGTGTGTCAAGTGGGTGTAAAGCGGCATAAACACAGCCGTGAAAAGCAGCTAAACCCCATTATAAGAATAAATTTCATTTAAAAACCCATGAAACAAAGACAGTGAAAGAGAGAGAAATTCTTACACAATTCGTTCAGGGGCTGTGATGCAACCTGGATTGACCATATCTAGACCCACAGCTGGATGAGACATAAGGGTGGACACTCTTGGGGCTGAGAGGTTTGGTGAGGTTGGGTGAGCAAACGCAGACCCTTTAAAGTAATACTGCGTGCTACCCATCGCATTGGTCCCAAATCTCCAGGTTCAAGAGCATCTTCCTACATCGAAAACATGCATGAGAAACCCAGAAGATGGTACACCGTGTGATGGGGAAAGGTTTCTAAAACGCACCTCATTTCTCATCTCCTTGTGCTCGGGTTTGCCATTCCAGCCACTTTACTAGCAATCTCCCTACTTGGAACATCAGCACCTTTAACCTCCTGTTCCGTACAGGTTGCAATTTGTCCTGAGGATGAACGGGAAGACGGGGAACCAATGAGAGATTAGCTCTTGGTGTTGGGACAGGCACAGGTCACTCTATTTTCCCATCAGGAAGAAGAATTAACCACAGGCTCAGCCTGCCCCCCGGAACCAGAACAGGGCCTGAAGCCATCCTGCGCTTTTGCGGCCACCTCCCAAAAAAGCGAGTTGTAAAATGGAGCTTCAGGGCACTGCAATTCACAATCCTACAGAGTTATAAATGATAACTCTCGTCCACAAATGTATTGAGGGAAGGCAAAGACGAGGAATTGAAATCAAGGCAGAATTGCAGGAAACAGATTTCAGGAGGTAGATTCGAATCGCCTTTAAAGCACATGAAAAGCGCCAAAACGTTGACAATGATGCCCTTGGCCAAAAAGGGCGTATGCGTTTTTTCCTGAATATATTCAGGAAAAAACGCATACGCCGTTTTTGGCCAACCAAGCAACCTGGAAAGGCAAATCAGCGCTACAAAGAAGTCTCGCTTCCCATCAGTCAAAAGGGCCATGCTGAAAAAAGTGTCAAAACCAGAAATGCAGGACAGGCCATGGAGAAATGGGAGCCTTGCTACACTGATGGGCGGGATGTAAACTGCCAACAGCCACTCTGGAGAAGTGTACGGTGTGTCCTGAAACATCTAAAAAACACAGCTTAGAGAGCATAGGGCACTTCCACGCATGGGGGTATAAAGTGGGAAAATTAAAAATCAGCAAGACACAAGCACCCCAAAGTTTAGGGCTGCTCTGTTGACAAGGACCTCCACTTCATTCCACCTTAAATATCCCAGGAAAGCGAAAAATGGATAAAAAATTTGAGGTCCTTATGTACAATGGCATACCACTCAGCCATGAAATCAATGTCATAAGGCTAGTAGCAGCATGATGAGTGGATTTAGGTACGACGATTCTAAGTGAAATAAGTCACACAGAAAAGGACACTTCTCATAAGGTGTCACTTATAGAGGGAATGTAAAAACCGTTACACTTGAACTGAATTACAAAACAGAACAGAGTCACACATGCAGAAAACACACTATTGCTGCGTAACGGGAAAGGTGAGGTGTGGTGATACATAAAGCAAGAGTTTCAAATTAGCTCAGATACCGTTCCATAAACCCAATATGTAATAGACAAGACCTACTCCTTTCTCAGAGAACTGGACTCAACACGCCCGATTCACCGCACAAGAATATATCTGACTAGTAATAATCTAAAAACCTACGTGTTGATATCTCTCTGTTAGTGTGTCAAGTGGGTGTAAAGCGGCATAAACACAGCCGTGAAAAGCAGCTAAACCCCATTATAAAAATAAATTTCTTTTAAAAACCCATGAAACAAAGACAGTGAAAGAGAGAGAAATTCTTACACAATTCGTTCAGGGGCTGTGATGCAACCTGGATTGACCATATCTAGACCCACAGCTGGATGAGACATAAGGGTGGACACTCTTGGGGCTGAGAGGTTTGGTGAGGTTGGGTGAGCAAACGCAGACCCTTTAAAGTAATACTGCGTGCTACCCATCGCATGGGTCCCAAATCTCCAGGTTCAAGGGCATCTTCCTACATCGAAAACATGCATGAGAAACCAAGAGGATGGTACACCGTGTGATGGGGAAAGGTTTCTAAAATGCACCTCATTTCTCATCTCCTTGTGCTCGGGTTCGCCATTCCAGCCACTTTAGTAGCAATCTCCCTACTTGGAGCATCAGCACCTTTAACCTCCTGTTCCGTACAGGTTGCAGTTTGTCCTGAGGATGAACGGGAAGACGGGGAACCAATGAGAGATTAGCTCTTGGTGTTGGAACAGGCAAAAGTCACTCTATTTTCCCATCAGGAAGAAGAATTAACCACAGGCTCAGCCTGCCCCCCGGAACCAGAACAGGGCCTGAAGCCATCCTGCGCTTTTGCGGCCACCTCCCAAAAAAGCGAGTTGTAAAATGGAGCTTCAGGGCACTGCAATTCACAATCCTACAGAGTTATAAATGATAACTCTCGTCCACAAATATATTGAGGGAAGGCAAAGACGAGGAATTGAAATCAAGGCAGAATTGCAGGAAACAGATTTCAGGAGGTAGATTCGAATCGCCTTTAAAGCACATGAAAAGCGCCAAAACGTTGACAATGATGCCCTTGGCCAAAAAGGGCGTATGCGTTTTTTCCTGAATATATTCAGGAAAAAACGCATATGCCCTTTTTGGCCAACCAAGCAACCTGGAAAGGCAAATCAGCGCTACAAAGAAGTCTCGCTTCCCATCGGTCAAAAGGGCCATGCTGAAAAAAGTGTCAAAACCAGAAATGCAGGAGAGGCCATGGAGAAATGGGAGCCTTGCTATACTGATGGGCGGGATGTAAATTGCCAACAGCCACTCTGGAGAAGTGTACGGTGTGTCCTGAAACATCTAAAAAACACAGCTTAGAGAGCATAGGGCACTTCCATGCATGGGGGTATAAAGTGGGAAAATTAAAAATCAGCAAGACACAAGCACCCCAAAGTTTAGGGATGCTCTGTTGACAAGGACCTCCACTTCATTCCACCTTAAATATCCCAGGAAAGCGAAAAATGGATAAAAAATTTGAGGTCCTTATGTACAATGGAATACCACTCAGCCATGAAATCAATGTCATAAGGCTAGTAGCAGCATGATGAGTGGATTTAGGTACGACGATTCTAAGTGAAATAAGTCACACAGAAAAGGACACTTCTCATAAGGTGTCACTTATAGAGGGAATGGAAAAACCGTTACACTTGAACTGAGTTACAAAACAGAACAGAGTCACACATGCAGAAAACACACTATGGCTGCTTAACGGGAAAGCGAGGTGGGGTGATACATAAAGCAAGAGTTTCAAATTAGCTCAGATACCGTTCCATAAACCCAATATGTAATAGACAAGACCTACTCCTTGCTCAGAGAACTGGACTCAACACGCCCGATTCACCGCACAAGAATATATCTGACTAGTAATAATCTTAAAACCTATGTATTGATATCTCTCTGTTAGTGTGTCAAGTGGGTGTAAAGCGGCATAAACACAGCCGTGAAAAGCAGCTAAACCCCATTATAAGAATAAATTTCATTTAAAAACCCATGAAACAAAGACAGTGAAAGAGAGAGAAATTCTTACACAATTCGTTCAGGGGCTGTGATGCAACCTGGATTGACCATATCTAGACCCACAGCTGGATGAGACATAAGGGTGGACACTCTTGGGGCTGAGAGGTTTGGTGAGGTTGGGTGAGCAAACGCAGACCCTTTAAAGTAATACTGCGTGCTACCCATCGCATTGGTCCCAAATCTCCAGGTTCAAGAGCATCTTCCTACATCGAAAACATGCATGAGAAACCCAGAAGATGGTACACCGTGTGATGGGGAAAGGTTTCTAAAACGCACCTCATTTCTCATCTCCTTGTGCTCGGGTTTGCCATTCCAGCCACTTTACTAGCAATCTCCCTACTTGGAACATCAGCACCTTTAACCTCCTGTTCCGTACAGGTTGCAATTTGTCCTGAGGATGAACGGGAAGACGGGGAACCAATGAGAGATTAGCTCTTGGTGTTGGGACAGGCACAGGTCACTCTATTTTCCCATCAGGAAGAAGAATTAACCACAGGCTCAGCCTGCCACCCGGAACCAGAACAGGGCCTGAAGCCATCCTGCGCTTTTGCGGCCACCTCCCAAAAAAGCGAGTTGTAAAATGGAGCTTCAGGGCACTGCAATTCACAATCCTACAGAGTTATAAATGATAACTCTCGTCCACAAATGTATTGAGGGAAGGCAAAGACGAGGAATTGAAATCAAGGCAGAATTGCAGGAAACAGATTTCAGGAGGTAGATTCGAATCGCCTTTAAAGCACATGAAAAGCGCCAAAACGTTGACAATGATGCCCTTGGCCAAAAAGGGCGTATGCGTTTTTTCCTGAATATATTCAGGAAAAAACGCATACGCCGTTTTTGGCCAACCAAGCAACCTGGAAAGGCAAATCAGCGCTACAAAGAAGTCTCGCTTCCCATCAGTCAAAGGGGCCATGCTGAAAAAAGTGTCAAAACCAGAAATGCAGGACAGGCCATGGAGAAATGGGAGCCTTGCTACACTGATGGGCGGGATGTAAACTGCCAACAGCCACTCTGGAGAAGTGTACGGTGTGTCCTGAAACATCTAAAAAACACAGCTTAGAGAGCATAGGGCACTTCCACGCATGGGGGTATAAAGTGGGAAAATTAAAAATCAGCAAGACACAAGCACCCCAAAGTTTAGGGCTGCTCTGTTGACAAGGACCTCCACTTCATTCCACCTTAAATATCCCAGGAAAGCGAAAAATGGATAAAAAATTTGAGGTCCTTATGTACAATGGCATACCACTCAGCCATGAAATCAATGTCATAAGGCTAGTAGCAGCATGATGAGTGGATTTAGGTACGACGATTCTAAGTGAAATAAGTCACACAGAAAAGGACACTTCTCATAAGGTGTCACTTATAGAGGGAATGTAAAAACCGTTACACTTGAACTGAGTTACAAAACAGAACAGAGTCACACATGCAGAAAACACACTATTGCTGCGTAACGGGAAAGGTGAGGTGTGGTGATACATAAAGCAAGAGTTTCAAATTAGCTCAGATACCGTTCCATAAACCCAATATGTAATAGACAAGACCTACTCCTTTCTCAGAGAACTGGACTCAACACGCCCGATTCACCGCACAAGAATATATCTGACTAGTAATAATCTAAAAACCTACGTGTTGATATCTCTCTGTTAGTGTGTCAAGTGGGTGTAAAGCGGCATAAACACAGCCGTGAAAAGCAGCTAAACCCCATTATAAAAATAAATTTCTTTTAAAAACCCATGAAACAAAGACAGTGAAAGAGAGAGAAATTCTTACACAATTCGTTCAGGGGCTGTGATGCAACCTGGATTGACCATATCTAGACCCACAGCTGGATGAGACATAAGGGTGGACACTCTTGGGGCTGAGAGGTTTGGTGAGGTTGGGTGAGCAAACGCAGACCCTTTAAAGTAATACTGCGTGCTACCCATCGCATGGGTCCCAAATCTCCAGGTTCAAGGGCATCTTCCTACATCGAAAACATGCATGAGAAACCAAGAGGATGGTACACCGTGTGATGGGGAAAGGTTTCTAAAATGCACCTCATTTCTCATCTCCTTGTGCTCGGGTTCGCCATTCCAGCCACTTTAGTAGCAATCTCCCTACTTGGAGCATCAGCACCTTTAACCTCCTGTTCCGTACAGGTTGCAGTTTGTCCTGAGGATGAACGGGAAGACGGGGAACCAATGAGAGATTAGCTCTTGGTGTTGGAACAGGCAAAAGTCACTCTATTTTCCCATCAGGAAGAAGAATTAACCACAGGCTCAGCCTGCCCCCCGGAACCAGAACAGGGCCTGAAGCCATCCTGCGCTTTTGCGGCCACCTCCCAAAAAAGCGAGTTGTAAAATGGAGCTTCAGGGCACTGCAATTCACAATCCTACAGAGTTATAAATGATAACTCTCGTCCACAAATATATTGAGGGAAGGCAAAGACGAGGAATTGAAATCAAGGCAGAATTGCAGGAAACAGATTTCAGGAGGTAGATTCGAATCGCCTTTAAAGCACATGAAAAGCGCCAAAACGTTGACAATGATGCCCTTGGCCAAAAAGGGCGTATGCGTTTTTTCCTGAATATATTCAGGAAAAAACGCATATGCCCTTTTTGGCCAACCAAGCAACCTGGAAAGGCAAATCAGCGCTACAAAGAAGTCTCGCTTCCCATCGGTCAAAAGGGCCATGCTGAAAAAAGTGTCAAAACCAGAAATGCAGGAGAGGCCATGGAGAAATGGGAGCCTTGCTACACTGATGGGCGGGATGTAAATTGCCAACAGCCACTCTGGAGAAGTGTACGGTGTGTCCCGAAACATCTAAAAAACACAGCTTAGAGAGCATAGGGCACTTCCACGCATGGGGGTATAGGGTGGGAAAATTAAAAATCAGCAAGACACAAGCACCCCAAAGTTTAGGGATGCTCTGTTGACAAGGACCTCCACTTCATTCCACCTTAAATATCCCAGGAAAGCGAAAAATGGATAAAAAATTTGAGGTCCTTATGTACAATGGCATACCACTCAGCCATGAAATCAATGTCATAAGGCTAGTAGCAGCATGATGAGTGGATTTAGGTACGACGATTCTAAGTGAAATAAGTCACACAGAAAAGGACACTTCTCATAAGGTGTCACTTATAGAGGGAATGGAAAAACCGTTACACTTGAACTGAGTTACAAAACAGAACAGAGTCACACATGCAGAAAACACACTATGGCTGCTTAACGGGAAAGCGAGGTGGGGTGATACATAAAGCAAGAGTTTCAAATTAGCTCAGATACCGTTCCATAAACCCAATATGTAATAGACAAGACCTACTCCTTGCTCAGAGAACTGGACTCAACACGCCCGATTCACCGCACAAGAATATATCTGACTAGTAATAATCTTAAAACCTATGTATTGATATCTCTCTGTTAGTGTGTCAAGTAGGTGTAAAGCGGCATAAACACAGCCGTGAAAAGCAGCTAAACCCCATTATAAAAATAAATTTCATTTAAAAACCCATGAAACAAAGACAGTGAAAGAGAGAGAAATTTTTACACAATTCGTTCAGGGGCTGTGATGCAACCTGGATTGACCATATCTAGACCCACAGCTGGATGAGACATAAGGGTGGACACTCTTGGGGCTGAGAGGTTTGGTGAGGTTGGGTGAGCAAACGCAGACCCTTTAAAGTAATACTGCGTGCTACCCATCGCATTGGTCCCAAATCTCCAGGTTCAAGGGCATCTTCCTACATCGAAAACATGCATGAGAAACCCAGAAGATGGTACACCGTGTGATGGGGAAAGGTTTCTAAAACGCACCTCATTTCTCATCTCCTTGTGCTCGGGTTTGCCATTCCAGCCACTTTACTAGCAATCTCCCTACTTGGAACATCAGCACCTTTAACCTCCTGTTCCGTACAGGTTGCAATTTGCCCTGAGGATGAACGGGAAGATGGGGAACCAATGAGAGACTAGCTCTTGGTGTTGGGACAGGCACAGGTCACTCTATTTTCCCATCAGGAAGAAGAATTAACCACAGGCTCAGCCTGCCCCCCGGAACCAGAACAGGGCCTGAAGCCATCCTGCGCTTTTGCGGCCACCTCCCAAAAAAGCGAGTTGTAAAATGGAGCTTCAGGGCACTGCAATTCACAATCCTACAGAGTTATAAATGATAACTCTCGTCCACAAATATATTGAGGGAAGGCAAAGACGAGGAATTGAAATCAAGGCAGAATTGCAGGAAACAGATTTCAGGAGGTAGATTCGAATCGCCTTTAAAGCACATGAAAAGCGCCAAAACGTTGACAATGATGCCCTTGGCCAAAAAGGGCGTATGCGTTTTTTCCTGAATCTATTCAGGAAAAAACGCATACGCCCTTTTTGGCCAACCAAGCAACCTGGAAAGGCAAATCAGCGCTACAAAGAAGTCTCGCTTCCCATCAGTCAAAAGGGCCATGCTGAAAAAAGTGTCAAAACCAGAAATGCAGGACAGGCCATGGAGAAATGGGAGCCTTGCTACACTGATGGGCGGGATGTAAATTGCCAACAGCCACTCTGGAGAAGTGTACGGTGTGTCCTGAAACATCTAAAAAACACAGCTTAGAGAGCATAGGGCACTTCCACGCATGGGGGTATAAAGTGGGAAAATTAAAAATCAGAAAGACACAAGCACCCCAAAGTTTAGGGCTGCTCTGTTGACAAGGACCTCCACTTCATTCCACCTTAAATATCCCAGGAAAGCGAAAAATGGATAAAAAATTTGAGGTCCTTATGTACAATGGCATACCACTCAGCCATGAAATCAATGTCATAAGGCTAGTAGCAGCATGATGAGTGGATTTAGGTACGACGATTCTAAGTGAAATAAGTCACACAGAAAAGGACACTTCTCATAAGGTGTCACTTATAGAGGGAATGTAAAAACCGTTACACTTGAACTGAGTTACAAAACAGAACAGAGTCACACATGCAGAAAACACACTATGGCTGCTTAACGGGAAAGCGAGGTGGGGTGATACATAAAGCAAGAGTTTCAAATTAGCTCAGATACCGTTCCATAAACCCAATATGTAATAGACAAGACCTACTCCTTGCTCAGAGAACTGGACTCAACACGCCCGATTCACCGCACAAGAATATATCTGACTAGTAATAATCTTAAAACCTATGTATTGATATCTCTCTGTTAGTGTGTCTAGTGGGTGTAAAGCGGCATAAACACAGCCGTGAAAAGCAGCTAAACCCCATTATGAAAATAAATTTCTTTTAAAAACCCATGAAACAAAGACAGTGAAAGAGAGAGAAATTCTTACACAATTCGTTCAGGGGCTGTGATGCAACCTGGATTGACCATATCTAGACCCACAGCTGGATGAGACATAAGGGTGGATACTCTTGGGGCTGAGAGGTTTGGTGAGGTTGGGTGAGCAAACGCAGACCCTTTAAAGTAATACTGCGTGCTACACATCGCATGGGTCCCAAATCTCCAGGTTCAAGGGCATCTTCCTACATCGAAAACATGCATGAGAAACCAAGAAGATGGTACACCGTGTGTTGGGGAAAGGTTTCTAAAATGCACCTCATTTCTCATCTCCTTGTGCTCGGGTTCGCCATTCCAGCCACTTTAGTAGCAATCTCCCTACTTGGAGCATCAGCATCTTTAACCTCCTGTTCCGTACAGGTTGCAATTTGTCCTGAGGATGAACGGGAAGACGGGGAACCAATGAGAGACTAGCTCTTGGTGTTGGGACAGGCACAGGTCACTCTATTTTCCCATCAGGAAGAAGAATTAACCACAGGCTCAGCCTGCCCCCCGGAACAAAAACAGGGCCTGAAGCCATCCTGCGCTTTTGCGGCCACCTCCCAAAAATCGAGTTGTAAAATGGAGCTTCAGGGCACTGCAATTCACAATCCTACAGAGTTATAAATGATAACTCTCGTCCACAAATATATTGAGGGAAGGCAAAGACGAGGAATTGAAATCAAGGCAGAATTGCAGGAAACAGATTTCAGGAGGTAGATTCGAATCGCCTTTAAAGCACATGAAAAGCGCCAAAACGTTGACAATGATGCCCTTGGCCAAAAAGGGCGTATGCGTTTTTTCCTGAATATATTCAGGAAAAAACGCATACGCCCTTTTTGGCCAACCAAGCAACCTGGAAAGGCCAATCAGCGCTACAAAGAAGTCTCGCTTCCCATCAGTCAAAAGGGCCATGCTGAAAAAAGTGTCAAAACCAGAAATGCAGGACAGGCCATGGAGAAATGGGAGCCTTGCTACACTGATGGGCGGGATGTAAATTGCCAACAGCCACTCTGGAGAAGTGTACGGTGTGTCCTGAAACATCTAAAAAACACAGCTTAGAGAGCATAGGGCACTTCCACGCATGGGGGTATAAAGTGGGAAAATTAAAAATCAGCAAGACACAAGCACCCCAAAGTTTAGGGCTGCTCTGTTGACAAGGACCTCCACTTCATTCCACCTTAAATATCCCAGGAAAGCGAAAAATGGATAAAAAATTTGAGGTCCTTATGTACAATGGCATACCACTCAGCCATGAAATCAATTTCATAAGGCTAGTAGCAGCATGATGAGTGGATTTAGGTACGGCGATTCTAAGTGAAATAAGTCACACAGAAAAGGACACTTCTCATAAGGTGTCACTTATAGAGGGAATGTAAAAACCGTTACACTTGAACTGAGTTACAAAACAGAACAGAGTCACACATGCAGAAAACACACTATGGCTGCTTAACGGGAAAGCGAGTTGGGGTGATACATAAAGCAAGAGTTTCAAATTAGCTCAGATACCGTTCCATAAACCCAATATGTAATAGACAAGACCTACTCCTTGCTCAGAGAACTGGACTCAACACGCCCGATTCACCGCACAAGAATATATCTGACTAGTAATAATCTTAAAACCTATGTATTGATATCTCTCTGTTAGTGTGTCAAGTGGGTGTAAAGCGGCATAAACACAGCCGTGAAAAGCAGCTAAACCCCATTATAAAAATAAATTTCTTTTAAAAACCCATGAAACAAAGACAGTGAAAGAGAGAGAAATTCTTACACAATTCGTTCAGGGGCTGTGATGCAACCTGGATTGACTATATCTAGACCCACAGCTGGATGAGACATAAGGGTGGACACTCTTGGGGCTGAGAGGTTTGGTGAGGTTGGGTGAGCAAACGCAGACCCTTTAAAGTAATACTGCGTGCTACCCATCGCCTGGGTCCCAAATCTCCAGGTTCAAGGGCATCTTCCTACATCGAAAACATGCATGAGAAACCAAGAAGATGGTACACCGTGTGTTGGGGAAAGGTTTCTAAAATGCACCTCATTTCTCATCTCCTTGTGCTCGGGTTCGCCATTCCAGCCACTTTAGTAGCAATCTCCCTACTTGGAGCATCAGCATCTTTAACCTCCTGTTCCGTACAGGTTGCAATTTGTCCTGAGGATGAACGGGAAGACGGGGAACCAATGAGAGACTAGCTCTTGGTGTTGGGACAGGCACAGGTCACTCTATTTTCCCATCAGGAAGAAGAATTAACCACAGGCTCAGCCTGCCCCCCGGAACCAGAACAGGGCCTGAAGCCATCCTGCGCTTTTGCGGCCAGCTCCCAAAGAAGCGAGTTGTAAAATGGAGCTTCAGGGCACTGCAATTCACAAACCTGCTGAGTTATAAATGATAACTCTCGTCCACAAATATATTGAGGGAAGGCAAAGAAGAGGATTTTAAATCAAGGCAGAATTGCAGGAAACAGATTTCAGGAGGTAGATTCGAATCGTCTTTAAAGCACATGAAAAGCAGCAAAACGTTGACAATGATGCCCTTCGCCCAAAAGGGCGTATGCGTTTTTTCCTGAATATATTCAGGAAAAAACGCATACGCCCTTTTTGGCCAACCAAGCAACCTGGAAAGGCAAATCAGCGCTACAAAGAAGTCTCGCTTCCCATCGGTCAAAAGGGCCATGCTGAAAAACGTGTCAAAACCAGAAATGCAGGACAGGCCATGGAGAAATGGGAGCCTTGCTACACTGATGGGCGGGATGTAAATTGCCAACAGCCACTCTGGAGAAGGGTACGGTGTGTCCTGAAACATCTATAAAACACAGCTTAGAGAGCATAGGGCACTTCCACGCATGGGGGTATAAAGTGGGAAAATTGAAAATCAGCAAGACACAAGCACCCCAAAGTTTAGGGCTGCTTTGTTGACAAGGACATCCACTTCATTCCACCTTAAATATCCCAGGAAAGCGAAAAATGGATAAAAAAGTTGTGGTCCTTATGTACAATGGAATATCACTCAGCCATGAAATCAATGTCATAAGGCTAGTAGCAGCAAGATGAGTGGATTTAGGTACGACGATTCTAAGTGAAATAAGTCACACAGAAAAGGACACTTCTCATAAGGTGTCACTTATAGAGGGAATGTAAAAACCGTTACACTTGAACTGAATTACAAAACAGAACAGAGTCACACATGCAGAAAACACACTATAGCTGCTTAACGGGAAAGGTGAGGTGGGGTGATACATAAAACAAGAGTTTCAAATTAGCTCAGATACCGTTCCATAAAACCAATATGTAATAGACAAGACCTACTCCCTGCTCAGAGAACTGGACTCAACACGCCCGATTCATCGCACAAGAATATATCTGACTAGTAATAATCTTAAAACCTATGTATTGATATATCTCTGTTAGTGTGTCAAGTGGGTGTAAAGCAGCATAAACACAGCCGTGAAAAGCAGCTAAACCCCATTATAAAAATAAATTACTTTCAAAAACCCATGAAACAAAGACAGGGAAAGAGAGAGAAATTCTTACACAATTCGTTCAGGGGCTGTGATGCAACCTGGAGTGACCATATCTAGACCCACAGCTGGGTGAGACATAAGGGTGGACACTCTTGGGGCTAAGAGGTTTGGTGAGGTTGGGTGAGCAAACGCAGACCCTTTAAAGTAATACTGCGTGCTACCCATCGCATTGGTCCCAAATCTCCAGGTTCAAGGGCATCTTCCTACATCGAAAACATGCATGAGAAACCCAGAAGATGGTACACCGTGTGATGGGGAAAGGTTTCTAAAACGCACCTCATTTCTCATATCCTTGTGCTCGGGTTTGCAATTCCAGCCACTTTACTAGCAATCTCCCTACTTGGAACATCAGCACCTTTAACCTCCTGTTCCGTACAGGTTGCAATTTGTCCTGAAGATGAAAGGGAAGACGGGGAACCAATGAGAGATTAGCTCTTGGTGTTGGGACAGGCACAGGTCACTCTATTTTCCCATCAGGAAGAAGAATTAACCACAGGCTCAGCCTGCCCCCCGGAACCAAAACAGGGCCTGAAGCCCTCCTGCGCTTTTGCGGCCACCTCCCAAAAAAGCGAGTTGTAAAATGGAGCTTCAGGGCACTGCAATTCACAATCCTACAGAGTTATAAATGATAACTCTCGTCCACAAATATATTGAGGGAACGCAAAGACGAGGAATTGAAATCAAGGCAGAATTGCAGGAAACAGATTTCAGGAGGTAGATTCGAATCGCCTTTAAAGCACATCAAAAGCGCCAAAACGTTGACAATGATGCCCTTGGCCAAAAAGGGCGTATGCGTTTTTTCCTGAATATATTCAGGAAAAAACGCATACGCCGTTTTTGGCCAACCAAGCAACCTGTAAAGGCAAATCAGCGCTACAAAGAAGTCTCGCTTCCCATCAGTCAAAAGGGCCATGCTGAAAAAAGTGTCAAAACCAGAAATGCAGGACGTTCCATGGAGAAATGGGAATCTTGCTACACTGATGGGCGGGATGTAAATTGCCAACAGCCACTCTGGAGAAGTGTACGGTGTGTCCTGAAACATCTAAAAAACACAGCTTAGAGAGCATAGGGCACTTCCACGCATGGGGGTATAAAGTGGGAAAATTAAAAATCAGCAAGACACAAGCACCCCAAAGTTTAGGGATGCTCTGTTGACAAGGACCTCCACTTCATTCCACTTTAAACATCCCAGGAAAGCGAAAAATGGATAAAAAATTTGAGGTCCTTATGTACAATGGCATACCACTCAGCCATGAAATCAATGTCATAAGGCTAGTAGCAGCATGATGAGTGGATTTAGGTACGACGATTCTAAGTGAAATAAGTCACACAGAAAAGGACACTTCTCATAAGGTGTCACTTATAGAGGGAATGTAAAAACCGTTACACTTGAACTGAGTTACAAAACAGAACAGAGTCACACATGCAGAAAACACACTATGGCTGCTTAACGGGAAAGCGAGGTGGGGTGATACATAAAACAAGAGTTTCAAATTAGCTCAGATACCGTTCCATAAACCCAATATGTAATAGACAAGACCTACTCCTTGCTCAGAGAACTGGACTCAACACGCCCGATTCACCGCACAAGAATATATCTGACTAGTAATAATCTTAAAACATATGTATTGATATCTCTCTGTTAGTGTGTCAAGTGGGTGTAAAGCGGCATAAACACAGCCGTGAAAAGCAGCTAAACCCCATTATAAAAATAAATTTCTTTTAAAAACCCATGAAACAAAGACAGTGAAAGAGAGAGAAATTCTTACACAATTCGTTCAGGGGCTGTGATGCAACCTGGATTGACCATATATAGACCCACAGCTGGATGAGACATAAGGGTGGACACTCTTGGGGCTGAGAGGTTTGGTGAGGTTGGGTGAGCAAACGCAGACCCTTTAAAGTAATACTGTGTGCTACCCATCGCATGGGTCCCAAATCTCCAGGTTCAAGGGCATCTTCCTACATCGAAAACATGCATGAGAAACCAAGAAGATGGTACACCGTGTGTTGGGGAAAGGTTTCTAAAATGCACCTCATTTCTCATCTCCTTGTGCTCGGGTTCGCCATTCCAGCCACTTTAGTAGCAATCTCCCTACTTGGAGCATCAGCATCTTTAACCTCCTGTTCCGTACAGGTTGCAATTTGTCCTGAGGATGAACGGGAAGACGGGGAACCAATGAGAGACTAGCTCTTGGTGTTGGGACAGGCACAGGTCACTCTATTTTCCCATCAGGAAGAAGAATTAACCACAGGCTCAGCCTGCCCCCCGGAACCAGAACAGGGCCTGAAGCCATCCTGCGCTTTTGCGGCCATCTCCCAAAAAAGCGAGATGTAAAATGGAGCTTCAGGGCACTGCAATTCACAATCCTACAGAGTTATAAATGATAACTCTCGTCCACAAATATATTGAGGGAAGGCAAAGACGAGGAATTGAAATCAAGGCAGAATTGCAGGAAACAGATTTCAGGAGGTAGATTCGAATCGCCTTTAAAGCACATGAAAAGCGCCAAAACGTTGACAATGATGCCCTTGGCCAAAAAGGGCGTATGCGTTTTTTCCTGAATATATTCAGGAAAAAACGCATACGCCCTTTTTGGCCAACCAAGCAACGTGGAAAGGCCAATCAGCGCTACAAAGAAGTCTCGCTTCCCATCAGTCAAAAGGGCCATGCTGAAAAAAGTGTCAAAACCAGAAATGCAGGACAGGCCATGGAGAAATGGGAGCCTTGCTACACTGATGGGCGGGATGTAAATTGCCAACAGCCACTCTGGAGAAGTGTACGGTGTGTCCTGAAACATCTAAAAAACACAGCTTAGAGAGCATAGGGCACTTCCACGCATGGGGGTATAAAGTGGGAAAATTAAAAATCAGCAAGACACAAGCACCCCAAAGTTTAGGGCTGCTCTGTTGACAAGGACCTCCACTTCATTCCACCTTAAATATCCCAGGAAAGCGAAAAATGGATAAAAATTTGAGGTCCTTATGTACAATGGCATACCACTCAGCCATGAAATCAATGTCATAAGGCTAGTAGCAGCATGATGAGTGGATTTAGGTACGGCGATTCTAAGTGAAATAAGTCACACAGAAAAGGACACTTCTCATAAGATGTCACTTATAGAGGGAATGTAAAAACCGTTACACTTGAACTGAGTTACAAAACAGAACAGAGTCACACATGCAGAAAACACACTATGGCTGCTTAACGGGAAAGCGAGGTGGGGTGATACATAAAGCAAGAGTTTCAAATTAGCTCAGATACCGTTCCATAAACCCAATATGTAATAGACAAGACCTACTCCTTGCTCAGAGAACTGGACTCAACACGCCCGATTCACCGCACAAGAATATATCTGACTAGTAATAATCTTAAAACCTATGTATTGATATCTCTCTGTTAGTGTGTCAAGTGGGTGTAAAGCGGCATAAACACAGCCGTGAAAAGCAGCTAAACCCCATTATAAAAATAAATTTCTTTTAAAAACCCATGAAACAAAGACAGTGAAAGAGAGAGAAATTCTTACACAATTCGTTCAGGGGCTGTGATGCAACCTGGATTGACCATATCTAGACCCACAGCTGGATGAGACATAAGGGTGGACACTCTTGGGGCTGAGAGGTTTGGTGAGGTTGGGTGAGCAAACGCAGACCCTTTAAAGTAATACTGCGTGCTACCCATCGCCTGGGTCCCAAATCTCCAAGTTCAAGGGCATCTTCCTACATCGAAAACATGCATGAGAAACCAAGAAGATGGTACACCGTGTGTTGGGGAAAGGTTTCTAAAATGCACCTCATTTCTCATCTCCTTGTGCTCGGGTTCGCCATTCCAGCCACTTTAGTAGCAATCTCCCTACTTGGAGCATCAGCATCTTTAACCTCCTGTTCCGTACAGGTTGCAATTTGTCCTGAGGATGAACGGGAAGACGGGGAACCAATGAGAGACTAGCTCTTGGTGTTGGGACAGGCACAGGTCACTCTATTTTCCCATCAGGAAGAAGAATTAACCACAGGCTCAGCCTGCCCCCCGGAACCAGAACAGGGCCTGAAGCCATCCTGCGCTTTTGCGGCCAGCTCCCAAAGAAGCGAGTTGTAAAATGGAGCTTCAGGGCACTGCAATTCACAAACCTGCCGAGTTATAAATGATAACTCTCGTCCACAAATATATTGAGGGAAGGCAAAGAAGTGGATTTGAAATCAAGGCAGAATTGCAGGAAACAGATTTCAGGAGGTAGATTCGAATCGTCTTTAAAGCACATGAAAAGCAGCAAAACGTTGACAATGATGCCCTTGGCCAAAAAGGGCGTATGCGTTTTTTCCTGAATATATTCAGGAAAAAAAGCATACGCCCTTTTTGGCCAACCAAGCAACCTGGAAAGGCAAATCAGCGCTACAAAGAAGTCTCGCTTCCCATCGGTCAAAAGGGCCATGCTGAAAAACGTGTCAAAACCAGAAATGCAGGACAGGCCATGGAGAAATGGGAGCCTTGCTACACTGATGGGCGGGATGTAAATTGCCAACAGCCACTCTGGAGAAGGGTACGGTATGTCCTGAAACATCTATAAAACACAGCTTAGAGAGCATAGGGCACTTCCACGCATGGTGGTATAAAGTGGGAAAATTGAAAATCAGCAAGACACAAGCACCCCAAAGTTTAGGGCTGCTTTGTTGACAAGGACATCCACTTCATTCCACCTTAAATATCCCAGGAAAGCGAAAAATGGATAAAAAAGTTGTGGTCCTTATGTACAATGGAATATCACTCAGCCATGAAATCAATGTCATAAGGCTAGTAGCAGCATGATGAGTGGATTTAGGTACGACGATTCTAAGTGAAATAAGTCACACAGAAAAGGACACTTCTCATAAGGTGTCACTTATAGAGGGAATGTAAAAACCGTTACACTTGAACTGAATTACAAAACAGAACAGAGTCACACATGCAGAAAACACACTATTGCTGCGTAACGGGAAAGGTGAGGTGGGGTGATACATAAATCAAGAGTTTCAAATTAGCTCAGATACCGTTCCATAAACCCAATATGTAATAGACAAGACCTACTCCTTGCTCAGAGAACTGGACTCAACACGCCCGATTCACCGCACAAGAATATATCTGACTAGTAATAATCTTAAAACCTAGGTATTGATATCTCTCTGTTAGTGTGTCTAGTGGGTGTAAAGCGGCATAAACAGAGCCGTGAAAAGCAGCTAAACCCCATTATAAAAATAAATTTCTTTTAAAAACCCATGAAACAAAGACAGTGAAAGAGAGAGAAATTCTTACACAATTCGTTCAGGGGCTGTGATGCAACCTGGATTGACCATATCTAGACCCACAGCTGGATGAGACATAAGGGTGGATACTCTTGGGGCTGAGAGGTTTGGTGAGGTTGGGTGAGCAAACGCAGACCCTTTAAAGTAATACTGCGTGCTACCCATCGCATTGGTCCCAAATCTCCAGGTTCAAGGGCATCTTCCTACATCGAAAACATGCATGAGAAACCCAGAAGATGGTACACCGTGTGATGGGGAAAGGTTTCTAAAACGCACCTCATTTCTCATCTCCTTGTGCTCGGGTTCGCCATTCCAGCCACTTTAGTTGCAATCTCCCTACTTGGAGCATCAGCATCTTTACCCTCCTGTTCCGTACAGGTTGCAATTTGTCCTGAGGATGAACGGGAAGACGGGGAAACAATGAGAGACTAGCTCTTGGTGTTGGGATAGGCACAGGTCACTCTATTTTCCCATCAGGAAGAAGAATTAACCACAGGGTCAGCCTGCACCCCGGAACCAGAACAGGGCCTGAAGCCATCCTGCGCTTTTGCGGCCAGCTCCCAAATAAGCGAGTTGTAAAATGGAGCTTCAGGGCACTGCAATTCACAATCCTACAGAGTTATAAATGATAACTCTCGTCCACAAATATATTGAGGGAAGGCAAAGACGAGGAATTGAAATCAAGGCAGAATTGCAGGAAACAGATTTCAGGAGGTAGATTCGAATCGCCTTTAAAGCACATGAAAAGCGCCAAAACGTTGACAATGATGCCCTTGGCCAAAAAGGGCGTATGCGTTTTTTCCTGAATATATTCAGGAAAAAACGCATACGCCCTTTTTGGCCAACCAAGCAACCTGGAAAGGCAAATCAGCGCTACAAAGAAGTCTCGCTTCCCATCGGTCAAAAGGGCCATGCTGAAAAAAGTGTCAAAACCAGAAATGCAGGACAGGCCATGGAGAAATGGGAGCCTTGCTACACTGATGGGCGGGATGTAAATTGCCAACAGCCACTCTGGAGAAGTGTACGGTGTGTCCTGAAACATCTAAAAAACACAGCTTAGAGAGCATAGGGCACTTCCACGCATGGGGGTATAAAGTGGGAAAATTAAAAATCAGCAAGACACAAGCACCCCAAAGTTTAGGGATGCTCTGTTGACAAGGACCTCCACTTCATTCCACCTTAAATATCCCAGGAAAGCGAAAAATGGATAAAAAAGTTGTGGTCCTTATGTACAATGGCACACCACTCAGCCATGAAATCAATGTCATAAGGCTAGTAGCAGCATGATGAGTGGATTTAGGTACGACGATTCTAAGTGAAATAAGTCACACAGAAAAGGACACTTCTCATAAGGTGTCACTTATAGAGGGAATGTAAAAACCGTTACACTTGAACTGAGTTACAAAACAGAACAGAGTCACACATGCAGAAAACACACTATGGCTGCTTAACGGGAAAGCGAGGTGGGGTGATACATAAAGCAAGAGTTTCAAATTAGCTCAGATACCGTTCCATAAACCCAATATGTAATAGACAAGACCTACTCCTTGCTCAGAGAACTGGACTCAACACGCCCGATTCACCGCACAAGAATATATCTGACTAGTAATAATCTTAAAACCTATGTATTGATATCTCTCTGTTAGTGTGTCAAGTGGGTGTAAAGCGGCATAAACACAGCCGTGAAAAGCAGCTAAACCCCATTATAAAAATAAATTTCATTTAAAAACCCATGAAACAAAGACAGTGAAAGAGAGAGAAATTCTTACACAATTCGTTCAGGGGCTGTGATGCAACCTGGATTGACCATATGTAGACCCACAGCTGGATGAGACATAAGGGTGGACACTGTTGGGGCTGAGAGGTTTGGTGAGGTTGGGTGAGCAAACGCAGACCCTTTAAAGTAATACTGCGTGCTACCCATCGCATTGGTCCCAAATCTCCAGGTTCAAGGGCATCTTCCTACATCATCGAAAACATGCATGAGAAACCCAGAAGATGGTACACCGTGTGATGGGGAAAGGTTTCTAAAACGCACCTCATTTCTCATCTCCTTGTGCTCGGGTTCGCCATTCCAGCCACTTTAGTTGCAATCTCCCTTCTTGGAGCATCAGCATCTTTACCCTCCTGTTCTGTACAGGTTGCAATTTGTCCTGAGGATGAACGGGAAGACGGGGAAACAATGAGAGACTAGCTCTTGGTGTTGGGATAGGCACAGGTCACTCTATTTTCCCATCAGGAAGAAGAATTAACCACAGGGTCAGCCTGCACCCCGGAACCAGAACAGGGCCTGAAGCCATCCTGCGCTTTTGCGGCCACCTCCCAAAAAAGCGAGCTGTAAAATGGAGCTTCAGGGCACTGCAATTCACAATCCTACAGTGTTATAAATGATAACTCTCGTCCACAAATATATTGAGGGAAGGCAAAGACGAGGAATTGAAATCAAGGCAGAATTGCAGGAAACAGATTTCAGGAGGTAGATTCGAATCGCCTTTAAAGCACATGAAAAGCGCCAAAACGTTGACAATGATGCCCTTGGCCAAAAAGGGCATATGCGTTTTTTCCTGAATATATTCAGGAAAAAACGCATACGCCCTTTTTGGCCAACCAAGCAACCTGGAAAGGCAAATCAGCGCTACAAAGAAGTCTCGCTTCCCATCGGTCAAAAGGGCCATGCTGAAAAAAGTGTCAAAACCAGAAATGCAGGACAGGCCATGGAGAAATGGGAGCCTTGCTACACTGATGGGCGGGATGTAAATTGCCAACAGCCACTCTGGAGAAGTGTACGGTGTGTCCTGAAACATCTAAAAAACACAGCTTAGAGAGCATAGGGCACTTCCACGCATGGGGGTATAAAGTGGGAAAATTAAAAATCAGCAAGACACAAGCACCCCAAAGTTTAGGGATGCTCTGTTGACAAGGACCTCCACTTCATTCCACCTTAAATATCCCAGGAAAGCGAAAAATGGATAAAAAAGTTGTGGTCCTTATGTACAATGGCACACCACTCAGCCATGAAATCAATGTCATAAGGCTAGTAGCAGCATGATGAGTGGATTTAGGTACGACGATTCTAAGTGAAATAAGTCACACAGAAAAGGACACTTCTCATAAGGTGTCACTTATAGAGGGAATGTAAAAACCGTTACACTTGAACTGAGTTACAAAACAGAACAGAGTCACACATGCAGAAAACACACTATGGCTGCTTAACGGGAAAGCGAGGTGGGGTGATACATAAAGCAAGAGTTTCAAATTAGCTCAGATACCGTTCCATAAACCCAATATGTAATAGACAAGACCTACTCCTTGCTCAGAGAACTGGACTCAACACGCCCGATTCACCGCACAAGAATATATCTGACTAGTAATAATCTTAAAACCTATGTATTGATATCTCTCTGTTAGTGTGTCAAGTGGGTGTAAAGCGGCATAAACACAGCCGTGAAAAGCAGCTAAACCCCATTATAAAAATAAATTTCATTTAAAAACCCATGAAACAAAGACAGTGAAAGAGAGAGAAATTCTTACACAATTCGTTCAGGGGCTGTGATGCAACCTGGATTGACCATATGTAGACCCACAGCTGGATGAGACATAAGGGTGGACACTGTTGGGGCTGAGAGGTTTGGTGAGGTTGGGTGAGCAAACGCAGACCCTTTAAAGTAATACTGCGTGCTACCCATCGCATTGGTCCCAAATCTCCAGGTTCAAGGGCATCTTCCTACATCGAAAACATGCATGAGAAACCCAGAAGATGGTACACCGTGTGATGGGGAAAGGTTTCTAAAACGCACCTCATTTCTCATCTCCTTGTGCTCGGGTTTGCCATTCCAGCCACTTTACTAGCAATCTCCCTACTTGGAACAACAGCACCTTTAACCTCCTGTTCCGTACAGGTTGCAATTTGTCCTGAGGATGAACGGGAAGACGGGGAACCAATGAGAGATTAGCTCTTGGTGTTGGGACAGGCACAGGTCACTCTATTTTCCCATCAGGAAGAAGAATTAACCACAGGCTCAGCCTGCCCCCCGGAACCAGAACAGGGCCTGAAGCCATCCTGCGCTTTTGCGGCCACCTCCCAAAAAAGCGAGTTGTAAAATGGAGCTTCAGGGCACTGCAATTCACAATCCTACAGAGTTATAAATGATAACTCTCGTCCACAAATATATTGAGGGAAGGCAAAGACGAGGAATTGAAATCAAGGCAGAATTGCAGGAAACAGATTTCAGGAGGTAGATTCGAATCGCCTTTAAAGCACATGAAAAGCGCCAAAACGTTGACAATGATGCCCTTGGCCAAAAAGGGCGTATGCGTTTTTTCCTGAATATATTCAGGAAAAAACGCATACGCCCTTTTTGGCCAACCAAGCAACCTGGAAAGGCCAATCAGCGCTACAAAGAAGTCTCGCTTCCCATCAGTCAAAAGGGCCATGCTGAAAAAAGTGTCAAAACCAGAAATGCAGGACAGGCCATGGAGAAATGGGAGCCTTGCTACACTGATGGGCGGGATGTAAATTGCCAACAGCCACTCTGGAGAAGTGTACGGTGTGTCCTGAAACATCTAAAAAACACAGCTTAGAGAGCATAGGGCACTTCCACGCATGGGGGTATAAAGTGGGAAAATTAAAAATCAGCAAGACACAAGCACCCCAAAGTTTAGGGATGCTCTGTTGACAAGGACCTCCACTTCATTCCACCTTAAATATACCAGGAAAGCGAAAAATGGATAAAAAATTTGAGGGCCTTATGTACAATGGCATACCACTCAGCCATGAAATCAACGTCATAAGGCTAGTAGCAGCATGATGAGTGGATTTAGGTACGACGATTCTAAGTGAAATAAGTCACACAGAAAAGGACACTTCTCATAAGGTGTCACTTATAGAGGGAATGTAAAAACCGTTACACTTGAACTGAGTTACAAAACAGAACAGAGTCACACATGCAGAAAACACACTATGGCTGCTTAACGGGAAAGCGAGGTGGGGTGATACATAAAGCAAGAGTTTCAAATTAGCTCAGATACCGTTCCATAAACCCAATATGTAATAGACAAGACCTACTCCTTGCTCAGAGAACTGGACTCAACACGCCCGATTCACCGCACAAGAATATATCTGACTAGTAATAATCTTAAAACTTATGTATTGATATCTCTCTGTTAGTGTGTCAAGTGGGTGTAAAGCGGCATAAACACAGCCGTGAAAAGCAGCTAAACCCCATTATAAAAATAAATTTCTTTTAAAAACCCATGAAACAAAGACAGTGAAAGAGAGAGAAATTCTTACACAATTCGTTCAGGGGCTGTGATGCAACCTGGATTGACCATATCTAGACCCACAGCTGGATGAGACATAAGGGTGGACACTCTTGGGGCTGAGAGGTTTGGTGAGGTTGGGTGAGCAAACGCAGACCCTTTAAAGTAATACTGCGTGCTACCCATCGCATGGGTCCCAAATCTCCAGGTTCAAGGGCATCTTCCTACATCGAAAACATGCATGAGAAACCAACAAGATGGTACACAGTGTGTTGGGGAAAGGTTTCTAAAATGCACCTCATTTCTCATCTCCTTGTGCTCGGGTTCGCCATTCCAGCCACTTTAGTAGCAATCTCCCTACTTGGAGCATCAGCATCTTTAACCTCCTGTTCCGTACAGGTTGCAATTTGTCCTGAGGATGAACGGGAAGACGGGGAACCAATGAGAGACTAGCTCTTGGTGTTGGGACAGGCACAGGTCACTCTATTTTCCCATCAGGAAGAAGAATTAACCACAGGCTCAGCCTGCCCCCCGGAACCAGAACAGGGCCTGAAGCCATCCTGCGCTTTTGCGGCCACCTCCCAAAAAAGCGAGTTGTAAAATGGAGCTTCAGGGCACTGCAATTCACAATCCTACAGAGTTATAAATGATAACTCTCGTCCAAAAATATATTGAGGGAAGGCAAAGACGAGGAATTGAAATCAAGGCAGAATTGCAGGAAACAGATTTCAGGAGGTAGATTCGAATCGCCTTTAAAGCACATGAAAAGCGCCAAAACGTTGACAATGATGCCCTTGGCCAAAAAGGGCGTATGCGATTTTTCCTGAATATATTCAGGAAAAAACGCATACGCCCTTTTTGGCCAACCAAGCAACCTGGAAAGGCCAATCAGCGCTACAAAGAAGTCTCGCTTCCCATCAGTCAAAAGGGCCATGCTGAAAAAAGTGTCAAAACCAGAAATGCAGGACAGGCCATGGAGAAATGGGAGCCTTGCTACACTGATGGGCGGGATGTAAATTGCCAACAGCCACTCTGGAGAAGTGTACGGTGTGTCCTGAAACATCTAAAAAACACAGCTTAGAGAGCATAGGGCACTTCCACGCATGGGGGTATAAAGTGGGAAAATTAAAAATCAGCAAGACACAAGCACCCCAAAGTTTAGGGCTGCTCTGTTGACAAGGACCTCCACTTCATTCCACCTTAAATATACCAGGAAAGCGAAAAATGGATAAAAAATTTGAGGGCCTTATGTACAATGGCATACCACTCAGCCATGAAATCAATGTCATAAGGCTAGTAGCAGCATGATGAGTGGATTTAGGTACGACGATTCTAAGTGAAATAAGTCACACAGAAAAGGACACTTCTCATAAGGTGTCACTTATAGAGGGAATGTAAAAACCGTTACACTTGAACTGAGTTACAAAACAGAACAGAGTCACACATGCAGAAAACACACTATGGCTGCTTAACGGGAAAGCGAGGTGGGGTGATACATAAAGCAAGAGTTTCAAATTAGCTCAGATACCGTTCCATAAACCCAATATGTAATAGACAAGACCTACTCCTTGCTCAGAGAACTGGACTCAACACGCCCGATTCACCGCACAAGAATATATCTGACTAGTAATAATCTTAAAACTTATGTATTGATATCTCTCTGTTAGTGTGTCAAGTGGGTGTAAAGCGGCATAAACACAGCCGTGAAAAGCAGCTAAACCCCATTATAAAAATAAATTTCTTTTAAAAACCCATGAAACAAAGACAGTGAAAGAGAGAGAAATTCTTACACAATTCGTTCAGGGGCTGTGATGCAACCTGGATTGACCATATCTAGACCCACAGCTGGATGAGACATAAGGGTGGACACTCTTGGGGCTGAGAGGTTTGGTGAGGTTGGGTGAGCAAACGCAGACCCTTTAAAGTAATACTGCGTGCTACCCATCGCATGGGTCCCAAATCTCCAGGTTCAAGGGCATCTTCCTACATCGAAAACATGCATGAGAAACCAAGAAGATGGTACACCGTGTGTTTGGGAAAGGTTTCTAAAATGCACCTCATTTCTCATCTCCTTGTGCTCAGGTTCGCCATTCCAGCCACTTTAGTAGCAATCTCCCTACTTGGAGCATCAGCATCTTTAACCTCCTGTTCCGTACAGGTTGCAATTTGTCCTGAGGATGAACGGGAAGACGGGGAACCAATGAGAGACTAGCTCTTGGTGTTGGGACAGGCACAGGTCACTCTATTTTCCCATCAGGAAGAAGAATTAACCACAGGCTCAGCCTGCCCCCCGGAACCAGAACAGGGCCTGAAGCCATCCTGCGCTTTTGCGGCCACCTCCCAAAAAAGCGAGTTGTAAAATGGAGCTTCAGGGCACTGCAATTCACAATCCTACAGAGTTATAAATGATAACTCTCGTCCACAAATATATTGAGGGAAGGCAAAGACGAGGAATTGAAATCAAGGCAGAATTGCAGGAAACAGATTTCAGGAGGTAGATTCGAATCGCCTTTAAAGCACATGAAAAGCGCCAAAACGTTGACAATGATGCCCTTGGCCAAAAAGGGCGTATGCGTTTTTTCCTGAATATATTCAGGAAAAAACGCATACGCCTTTTTTGGCCAACCAAGCAACCTGGAAAGGCCAATCAGCGCTACAAAGAAGTCTCGCTTCCCATCAGTCAAAAGGGCCATGCTGAAAAAAGTGTCAAAACCAGAAATGCAGGACAGGCCATGGAGAAATGGGAGCCTTGCTACACTGATGGGCGGGATGTAAATTGCCAACAGCCACTCTGGAGAAGTGTACGGTGTGTCCTGAAACATCTAAAAAACACAGCTTAGAGAGCATAGGGCACTTCCACGCATGGGGGTATAAAGTGGGAAAATTAAAAATCAGCAAGACACAAGCACCCCAAAGTTTAGGGCTGCTCTGTTGACAAGGACCTCCACTTCATTCCACCTTAAATATCCCAGGAAAGCGAAAAATGGATAAAAAATTTGAGGTCCTTATGTACAATGGCATACCACTCAGCCATGAAATCAATGTCATAAGGCTAGTAGCAGCATGATGAGTGGATTTAGGTACGACGATTCTAAGTGAAATAAGTCACACAGAAAAGGACACTTCTCATAAGGTGTCACTTATAGAGGGAATGTAAAAACCGTTACACTTGAACTGAGTTACAAAACAGAACAGAGTCACACATGCAGAAAACACACTATGGCTGCTTAACGGGAAAGCGAGGTGGGGTGATACATAAAGCAAGAGTTTCAAATTAGCTCAGATACCGTTCCATAAACCCAATATGTAATAGACAAGACCTACTCCTTGCTCAGAGAACTGGACTCAACACGCCCGATTCACCGCACAAGAATATATCTGACTAGTAATAATCTTAAAACCTAGGTATTGATATCTCTCTGTTAGTGTGTCTAGTGGGTGTAAAGCGGCATAAACAGAGCCGTGAAAAGCAGCTAAACCCCATTATAAAAATAAATTTCTTTTAAAAACCCATGAAACAAAGACAGTGAAAGAGAGAGAAATTCTTACACAATTCGTTCAGGGGCTGTGATGCAACCTGGATTGACCATATCTAGACCCACAGCTGGATGAGACATAAGGGTGGATACTCTTGGGGCTGAGAGGTTTGGTGAGGTTGGGTGAGCAAACGCAGACCCTTTAAAGTAATACTGCGTGCTACCCATCGCATGGGTCCCAAATCTCCAGGTTCAAGGGCATCTTCCTACATCGAAAACATGCATGAGAAACCAAGAAGATGGTACACCGTGTGTTGGGGAAAGGTTACTAAAATGCACCTCATTTCTCATCTCCTTGTGCTCGGGTTCGCCATTCCAGCCACTTTAGTAGCAATCTCCCTACTTGGAGCATCAGCATCTTTAACCTCCTGTTCCGTACAGGTTGCAATTTGTCCTGAGGATGAACGGGAAGACGGGGAACCAATGAGAGACTAGCTCTTGGTGTTGGGACAGGCACAGGTCACTCTATTTTCCCATCAGGAAGAAGAATTAACCACAGGCTCAGCCTGCCCCCCGGAACCAGAACAGGGCCTGAAGCCATCCTGCGCTTTTGCGGCCACCTCCCAAAAAAGCGAGTTGTAAAATGGAGCTTCAGGGCACTGCAATTCACAATCCTACAGAGTTATAAATGATAACTCTCGTCCACAAATATATTGAGGGAAGGCAAAGACGAGGAATTGAAATCAAGGCAGAATTGCAGGAAACAGATTTCAGGAGGTAGATTCGAATCGCCTTTAAAGCACATGAAAAGCGCCAAAACGTTGACAATGATGCCCTTGGCCAAAAAGGGCGTATGCGTTTTTTCCTGAATATATTCAGGAAAAAACGCATACGCCCTTTTTGGCCAACCAAGCAACCTGGAAAGGCCAATCAGCGCTACAAAGAAGTCTCGCTTCCCATCAGTCAAAAGGGCCATGCTGAAAAAAGTGTCAAAACCAGAAATGCAGGACAGGCCATGGAGAAATGGGAGCCTTGCTACACTGATGGGCGGGATGTAAATTGCCAACAGCCACTCTGGAGAAGTGTACGGTGTGTCCTGAAACATCTAAAAAACACAGCTTAGAGAGCATAGGGCACTTCCACGCATGGGGGTATAAAGTGGGAAAATTAAAAATCAGCAAGACACAAGCACCCCAAAGTTTAGGGCTGCTCTGTTGACAAGGACCTCCACTTCATTCCACCTTAAATATCCCAGGAAAGCGAAAAATGGATAAAAAATTTGAGGTCCTTATGTACAATGGCATACCACTCAGCCATGAAATCAATGTCATAAGGCTAGTAGCAGCATGATGAGTGGATTTAGGTACGACGATTCTAAGTGAAATAAGTCACACAGAAAAGGACACTTCTCATAAGGTGTCACTTATAGAGGGAATGTAAAAACCGTTACACTTGAACTGAGTTACAAAACAGAACAGAGTCACACATGCAGAAAACACACTATGGCTGCTTAACGGGAAAGCGAGGTGGGGTGATACATAAAGCAAGAGTTTCAAATTAGCTCAGATACCGTTCCATAAACCCAATATGTAATAGACAAGACCTACTCCTTGCTCAGAGAACTGGACTCAACACGCCCGATTCACCGCACAAGAATATATCTGACTAGTAATAATCTTAAAACCTAGGTATTGATATCTCTCTGTTAGTGTGTCTAGTGGGTGTAAAGCGGCATAAACAGAGCCGTGAAAAGCAGCTAAACCCCATTATAAAAATAAATTTCTTTTAAAAACCCATGAAACAAAGACAGTGAAAGAGAGAGAAATTCTTACACAATTCGTTCAGGGGCTGTGATGCAACCTGGATTGACCATATCTAGACCCACAGCTGGATGAGACATAAGGGTGGATACTCTTGGGGCTGAGAGGTTTGGTGAGGTTGGGTGAGCAAACGCAGACCCTTTAAAGTAATACTGCGTGCTACCCATCGCATGGGTCCCAAATCTCCAGGTTCAAGGGCATCTTCCTACATCGAAAACATGCATGAGAAACCAAGAAGATGGTACACCGTGTGTTGGGGAAAGGTTACTAAAATGCACCTCATTTCTCATCTCCTTGTGCTCGGGTTCGCCATTCCAGCCACTTTAGTTGCAATCTCCCTACTTGGAGCATCAGCATCTTTAACCTCCTGTTCCGTACAGGTTGCAATTTGTCCTGAGGATGAACGGGAAGACGGGGAAACAATGAGAGACTAGCTCTTGGTGTTGGGATAGGCACAGGTCACTCTATTTTCCCATCAGGAAGAAGAATTAACCACAGGGTCAGCCTGCACCCCGGAACCAGAACAGGGCCTGAAGCCATCCTGCGCTTTTGCGGCCAGCTCCCAAAAAAGCGAGTTGTAAAATGGAGCTTCAGGGCACTGCAATTCACAATCCTACAGAGTTATAAATGATAACTCTCGTCCACAAATATATTGAGGGAAGGCAAAGACGAGGAATTGAAATCAAGGCAGAATTGCAGGAAACAGATTTCAGGAGGTAGATTCGAATCGCCTTTAAAGCACATGAAAAGCGCCAAAACGTTGACAATGATGCCCTTGGCCAAAAAGGGCGTATGCGTTTTTTCCTGAATATATTCAGGAAAAAACGCATACGCCCTTTTTGGCCAACCAAGCAACCTGGAAAGGCCAATCAGCGCTACAAAGAAGTCTCGCTTCCCATCAGTCAAAAGGGCCATGCTGAAAAAAGTGTCAAAACCAGAAATGCAGGACAGGCCATGGAGAAATGGGAGCCTTGCTACACTGATGGGCGGGATGTAAATTGCCAACAGCCACTCTGGAGAAGTGTACGGTGTGTCCTGAAACATCTAAAAAACACAGCTTAGAGAGCATAGGGCACTTCCACGCATGGGGGTATAAAGTGGGAAAATTAAAAATCAGCAAGACACAAGCACCCCAAAGTTTAGGGCTGCTCTGTTGACAAGGACCTCCACTTCATTCCACCTTAAATATACCAGGAAAGCGAAAAATGGATAAAAAATTTGAGGGCCTTATGTACAATGGCATACCACTCAGCCATGAAATCAACGTCATAAGGCTAGTAGCAGCATGATGAGTGGATTTAGGTACGACGATTCTAAGTGAAATAAGTCACACAGAAAAGGACACTTCTCATAAGGTGTCACTTATAGAGGGAATGTAAAAACCGTTACACTTGAACTGAGTTACAATACAGAACAGAGTCACACATGCAGAAAACACTCTATGGCTGCTTAACGGGAAAGCGAGGTGGGGTGATACATAAATCAAGAGTTTCAAATTAGCTCAGATACCGTTCCATAAACCCAATATGTAATAGACAAGACCTACTCCTTGCTCAGAGAACTGGACTCAACACGCCCGATTCACCGCACAAGAATATATCTGACTAGTAATAATCTTAAAACTTATGTATTGATATCTCTCTGTTAGTGTGTCAAGTGGGTGTAAAGCGGCATAAACACAGCCGTGAAAAGCAGCTAAACCCCATTATAAAAATAAATTTCTTTTAAAAACCCATGAAACAAAGACAGTGAAAGAGAGAGAAATTCTTACACAATTCGTTCAGGGGCTGTGATGCAACCTGGATTGACCATATCTAGACCCACAGCTGGATGAGACATAAGGGTGGACACTCTTGGGGCTGAGAGGTTTGGTGAGGTTGGGTGAGCAAACGCAGACCCTTTAAAGTAATACTGCGTGCTACCCATCGCATGGGTCCCAAATCTCCATGTTCAAGGGCATCTTCCTACATCGAAAACATGCATGAGAAACCAAGAAGATGGTACACAGTGTGTTGGGGAAAGGTTTCTAAAATGCACCTCATTTCTCATCTCCTTGTGCTCGGGTTCGCCATTCCAGCCACTTTAGTAGCAATCTCCCTACTTGGAGCATCAGCATCTTTAACCTCCTGTTCCGTACAGGTTGCAATTTGTCCTGAGGATGAACGGGAAGACGGGGAACCAATGAGAGACTAGCTCTTGGTGTTGGGACAGGCACAGGTCACTCTATTTTCCCATCAGGAAGAAGAATTAACCACAGGCTCAGCCTGCCCCCCGGAACCAGAACAGGGCCTGAAGCCATCCTGCGCTTTTGCGGCCACCTCCCAAAAAAGCGAGTTGTAAAATGGAGCTTCAGGGCACTGCAATTCACAATCCTACAGAGTTATAAATGATAACTCTCGTCCACAAATATATTGAGGGAAGGCAAAGACGAGGAATTGAAATCAAGGCAGAATTGCAGGAAACAGATTTCAGGAGGTAGATTCGAATCGCCTTTAAAGCACATGAAAAGCGCCAAAACGTTGACAATGATGCCCTTGGCCAAAAAGGGCGTATGCGTTTTTTCCTGAATATATTCAGGAAAAAACGCATACGCCCTTTTTGGCCAACCAAGCAACCTGGAAAGGCCAATCAGCGCTACAAAGAAGTCTCGCTTCCCATCAGTCAAAAGGGCCATGCTGAAAAAAGTGTCAAAACCAGAAATGCAGGACAGGCCATGGAGAAATGGGAGCCTTGCTACACTGATGGGCGGGATGTAAATTGCCAACAGCCACTCTGGAGAAGTGTACGGTGTGTCCTGAAACATCTAAAAAACACAGCTTAGAGAGCATAGGGCACTTCCACGCATGGGGGTATAAAGTGGGAAAATTAAAAATCAGCAAGACACAAGCACCCCAAAGTTTAGGGCTGCTCTGTTGACAAGGACCTCCACTTCATTCCACCTTAAATATACCAGGAAAGCGAAAAATGGATAAAAAATTTGAGGGCCTTATGTACAATGGCATACCACTCAGCCATGAAATCAATGTCATAAGGCTAGTAGCAGCATGATGAGTGGATTTAGGTACGACGATTCTAAGTGAAATAAGTCACACAGAAAAGGACACTTCTCATAAGGTGTCACTTATAGAGGGAATGTAAAAACCGTTACACTTGAACTGAGTTACAAAACAGAACAGAGTCACACATGCAGAAAACACACTATGGCTGCTTAACGGGAAAGCGAGGTGGGGTGATACATAAAGCAAGAGTTTCAAATTAGCTCAGATACCGTTCCATAAACCCAATATGTAATAGACAAGACCTACTCCTTGCTCAGAGAACTGGACTCAACACGCCCGATTCACCGCACAAGAATATATCTGACTAGTAATAATCTTAAAACTTATGTATTGATATCTCTCTGTTAGTGTGTCAAGTGGGTGTAAAGCGGCATAAACACAGCCGTGAAAAGCAGCTAAACCCCATTATAAAAATAAATTTCTTTTAAAAACCCATGAAACAAAGACAGTGAAAGAGAGAGAAATTCTTACACAATTCGTTCAGGGGCTGTGATGCAACCTGGATTGACCATATCTAGACCCACAGCTGGATGAGACATAAGGGTGGACACTCTTGGGGCTGAGAGGTTTGGTGAGGTTGGGTGAGCAAACGCAGACCCTTTAAAGTAATACTGCGTGCTACCCATCGCATGGGTCCCAAATCTCCAGGTTCAAGGGCATCTTCCTACATCGAAAACATGCATGAGAAACCAAGAAGATGGTACACCGTGTGTTGGGGAAAGGTTTCTAAAATGCACCTCATTTCTCATCTCCTTGTGCTCGGGTTCGCCATTCCAGCCACTTTAGTAGCAATCTCCCTACTTGGAGCATCAGCATCTTTAACCTCCTGTTCCGTACAGGTTGCAATTTGTCCTGAGGATGAACGGGAAGACAGGGAACCAATGAGAGACTAGCTCTTGGTGTTGGGACAGGCACAGGTCACTCTATTTTCCCATCAGGAAGAAGAATTAACCACAGGCTCAGCCTGCCCCCCGGAACCAGAACAGGGCCTGAAGCCATCCTGCGCTTTTGCGGCCACCTCCCAAAAAAGCGAGTTGTAAAATGAAGCTTCAGGGCACTGCAATTCACAATCCTACAGAGTTATAAATGATAACTCTCGTCCACAAATATATTGAGGGAAGGCAAAGACGAGGAATTGAAATCAAGGCAGAATTGCAGGAAACAGATTTCAGGAGGTAGATTCGAATCGCCTTTAAAGCACATGAAAAGCGCCAAAACGTTGACAATGATGCCCTTGGCCAAAAAGGGCGTATGCGTTTTTTCCTGAATATATTCAGGAAAAAACGCATACGCCTTTTTTGGCCAACCAAGCAACCTGGAAAGGCCAATCAGCGCTACAAAGAAGTCTCGCTTCCCATCAGTCAAAAGGGCCATGCTGAAAAAAGTGTCAAAACCAGAAATGCAGGACAGGCCATGGAGAAATGGGAGCCTTGCTACACTGATGGGCGGGATGTAAATTGCCAACAGCCACTCTGGAGAAGTGTACGGTGTGTCCTGAAACATCTAAAAAACACAGCTTAGAGAGCATAGGGCACTTCCACGCATGGGGGTATAAAGTGGGAAAATTAAAAATCAGCAAGACACAAGCACCCCAAAGTTTAGGGCTGCTCTGTTGACAAGGACCTCCACTTCATTCCACCTTAAATATCCCAGGAAAGCGAAAAATGGATAAAAAATTTGAGGTCCTTATGTACAATGGCATACCACTCAGCCATGAAATCAATGTCATAAGGCTAGTAGCAGCATGATGAGTGGATTTAGGTACGACGATTCTAAGTGAAATAAGTCACACAGAAAAGGACACTTCTCATAAGGTGTCACTTATAGAGGGAATGTAAAAACCGTTACACTTGAACTGAGTTACAAAACAGAACAGAGTCACACATGCAGAAAACACACTATGGCTGCTTAACGGGAAAGCGAGGTGGGGTGATACATAAAGCAAGAGTTTCAAATTAGCTCAGATACCGTTCCATAAACCCAATATGTAATAGACAAGACCTACTCCTTGCTCAGAGAACTGGACTCAACACGCCCGATTCACCGCACAAGAATATATCTGACTAGTAATAATCTTAAAACCTAGGTATTGATATCTCTCTGTTAGTGTGTGTAGTGGGTGTAAAGCGGCATAAACAGAGCCGTGAAAAGCAGCTAAACCCCATTATAAAAATAAATTTCTTTTAAAAACCCATGAAACAAAGACAGTGAAAGAGAGAGAAATTCTTACACAATTCGTTCAGGGGCTGTGATGCAACCTGGATTGACCATATCTAGACCCACAGCTGGATGAGACATAAGGGTGGATACTCTTGGGGCTGAGAGGTTTGGTGAGGTTGGGTGAGCAAACGCAGACCCTTTAAAGTAATACTGCGTGCTACCCATCGCATGGATCCCAAATCTCCAGGTTCAAGGGCATCTTCCTACATCGAAAACATGCATGAGAAACCAAGAAGATGGTACACCGTGTGTTGGGGAAAGGTTACTAAAATGCACCTCATTTCTCATCTCCTTGTGCTCGGGTTCGCCATTCCAGCCACTTTAGTTGCAATCTCCCTACTTGGAGCATCAGCATCTTTAACCTCCTGTTCCGTACAGGTTGCAATTTGTCCTGAGGATGAACGGGAAGACGGGGAAACAATGAGAGACTAGCTCTTGGTGTTGGGATAGGCACAGGTCACTCTATTTTCCCATCAGGAAGAAGAATTAACCACAGGGTCAGCCTGCACCCCGGAACCAGAACAGGGCCTGAAGCCATCCTGCGCTTTTGCGGCCAGCTCCCAAAAAAGCGAGTTGTAAAATGGAGCTTCAGGGCACTGCAATTCACAATCCTACAGAGTTATAAATGATAACTCTCGTCCACAAATATATTGAGGGAAGGCAAAGACGAGGAATTGAAATCAAGGCAGAATTGCAGGAAACAGATTTCAGGAGGTAGATTCGAATCGCCTTTAAAGCACATGAAAAGCGCCAAAACGTTGACAATGATGCCCTTGGCCAAAAAGGGCGTATGCGTTTTTTCCTGAATATATTCAGGAAAAAACGCATACGCCCTTTTTGGCCAACCAAGCAACCTGGAAAGGCAAATCAGCGCTACAAAGAAGTCTCGCTTCCCATCGGTCAAAAGGGCCATGCTGAAAAAAGTGTCAAAACCAGAAATGCAGGACAGGCCATGGAGAAATGGGAGCCTTGCTACACTGATGGGCGGGATGTAAATTGCCAACAGCCACTCTGGAGAAGTGTACGGTGTGTCCTGAAACATCTAAAAAACACAGCTTAGAGAGCATAGGGCACTTCCACGCATGGGGGTATAAAGTGGGAAAATTAAAAATCAGCAAGACACAAGCACCCCAAAGTTTAGGGATGCTCTGTTGACAAGGACCTCCACTTCATTCCACCTTAAATATCCCAGGAAAGCGAAAAATGGATAAAAAAGTTGTGGTCCTTATGTACAATGGCACACCACTCAGCCATGAAATCAATGTCATAAGGCTAGTAGCAGCATGATGAGTGGATTTAGGTACGACGATTCTAAGTGAAATAAGTCACACAGAAAAGGACACTTCTCATAAGGTGTCACTTATAGAGGGAATGTAAAAACCGTTACACTTGAACTGAGTTACAAAACAGAACAGAGTCACACATGCAGAAAACACACTATGGCTGCTTAACGGGAAAGCGAGGTGGGGTGATACATAAAGCAAGAGTTTCAAATTAGCTCAGATACCGTTCCATAAACCCAATATGTAATAGACAAGACCTACTCCTTGCTCAGAGAACTGGACTCAACACGCCTGATTCACCGCACAAGAATATATCTGACTAGTAATAATCTTAAAACCTATGTATTGATATCTCTCTGTTAGTGTGTCAAGTGGGTGTAAAGCGGCATAAACACAGCCGTGAAAAGCAGCTAAACCCCATTATAAAAATCAATTTCTTTTAAAAACCCATGAAACAAAGACAGTGAAAGAGAGAGAAATTCTTACACAATTCGTTCAGGGGCTGTGATGCAACCTGGATTGACCATATGTAGACCCACAGCTGGATGAGACATAAGGGTGGACACTCTTGGGGCTGAGAGGTTTGGTGAGGTTGGGTGAGCAAACGCAGACCCTTTAAAGTAATACTGCGTGCTACCCATCGCATTGGTCCCAAATCTCCAGGTTCAAGGGCATCTTCCTACATCGAAAACATGCATGAGAAACCCAGAAGATGGTACACCGTGTGATGGGGAAAGGTTTCTAAAACGCACCTCATTTCTCATCTCCTTGTGCTCGGGTTTGCCATTCCAGCCACTTTACTAGCAATCTCCCTACTTGGAACATCAGCACCTTTAACCTCCTGTTCCGTACAGGTTGCAATTTGTCCTGAGGATGAACGGGAAGACGGGGAACCAATGAGAGATTAGCTCTTGGTGTTGGGACAGGCACAGGTCACTCTATTTTCCCATCAGGAAGAAGAATTAACCACAGGCTCAGCCTGCCCCCCGGAACCAGAACAGGGCCTGAAGCCATCCTGCGCTTTTGCGGCCACCTCCCAAAAAAGCGAGTTGTAAAATGGAGCTTCAGGGCACTGCAATTCACAATCCTACAGAGTTATAAATGATAACTCTCGTCCACAAATATATTGAGGGAAGGCAAAGACGAGGAATTGAAATCAAGGCAGAATTGCAGGAAACAGATTTCAGGAGGTAGATTCGAATCGCCTTTAAAGCACATGAAAAGCGCCAAAACGTTGACAATGATGCCCTTGGCCAAAAAGGGCGTAAGCGTTTTTTCCTGAATATATTCAGGAAAAAACGCTTACGCCCTTTTTGGCCAACCAAGCAACCTGGAAAGGCCAATCAGCGCTACAAAGAAGTCTCGCTTCCCATCAGTCAAAAGGGCCATGCTGAAAAAAGTGTCAAAACCAGAAATGCAGGACAGGCCATGGAGAAATGGGAGCCTTGCTACACTGATGGGCGGGATGTAAATTGCCAACAGCCACTCTGGAGAAGTGTACGGTGTGTCCTGAAACATCTAAAAAACACAGCTTAGAGAGCATAGGGCACTTCCACGCATGGGGGTATAAAGTGGGAAAATTAAAAATCAGCAAGACACAAGCACCCCAAAGTTTAGGGATGCTCTGTTGACAAGGACCTCCACTTCATTCCACCTTAAATATCCCAGGAAAGCGAAAAATGGATAAAAAATTTGAGGTCCTTATGTACAATGGCATACCACTCAGCCATGAAATCAATGTCATAAGGCTAGTAGCAGCATGATGAGTGGATTTAGGTACGACGATTCTAAGTGAAATAAGTCACACAGAAAAGGACACTTCTCATAAGGTGTCACTTATAGAGGGAATGTAAAAACCGTTACACTTGAACTGAGTTACAAAACAGAACAGAGTCACACATGCAGAAAACACACTATGGCTGCTTAACGGGAAAGCGAGGTGGGGTGATACATAAAGCAAGAGTTTCAAATTAGCTCAGATACCGTTCCATAAACCCAATATGTAAAAGACAAGACCTACTCCTTGCTCAGAGAACTGGACTCAACACGCCCGATTCACCGCACAAGAATATATCTGACTAGTAATAATCTTAAAACCTATGTATTGATATCTCTCTGTTAGTGTGTCAAGTGGGTGTAAAGCGGCATAAACATAGCCGTGGAAAGCAGCTAAACCCCATTATAAAAATAAATTTCTTTTAAAAACCCATGAAACAAAGACAGTGAAAGAGAGAGAAATTCTTACACAATTCGTTCAGGGGCTGTGATGCAACCTGGATTGACCATATCTAGACCCACAGCTGGATGAGACATAAGGGTGGACACTCTTGGGGCTGAGAGGTTTGGTGAGGTTGGGTAAGCAAACGCAGACCCTTTAAAGTAATACTGCGTGCTACCCATCGCATGGGTCCCAAATCTCCAGGTTCAAGGGCATCTTCCTACATCGAAAACATGCATGAGAAACCAAGAAGATGGTACACAGTGTGTTGGGGAAAGGTTTCTAAAATGCACCTCATTTCTCATCTCCTTGTGCTCGGGTTCGCCATTCCAGCCACTTTAGTAGCAATCTCCCTACTTGGAGCATCAGCATCTTTAACCTCCTGTTCCGTACAGGTTGCAATTTGTCCTGAGGATGAACGGGAAGACGGGGAACCAATGAGAGACTAGCTCTTGGTGTTGGGACAGGCACAGGTCACTCTATTTTCCCATCAGGAAGAAGAATTAACCACAGGCTCAGCCTGCCCCCCGGAACCAGAACAGGGCCTGAAGCCATCCTGCGCTTTTGCGGCCACCTCCCAAAAAAGCGAGTTGTAAAATGGAGCTTCAGGGCACTGCAATTCACAATCCTACAGAGTTATAAATGATAACTCTCGTCCAAAAATATATTGAGGGAAGGCAAAGACGAGGAATTGAAATCAAGGCAGAATTGCAGGAAACAGATTTCAGGAGGTAGATTCGAATCGCCTTTAAAGCACATGAAAAGCGCCAAAACGTTGACAATGATGCCCTTGGCCAAAAAGGGCGTATGCGTTTTTTCCTGAATATATTCAGGAAAAAACGCATACGCCCTTTTTGGCCAACCAAGCAACCTGGAAAGGCCAATCAGCGCTACAAAGAAGTCTCGCTTCCCATCAGTCAAAAGGGCCATGCTGAAAAAAGTGTCAAAACCAGAAATGCAGGACAGGCCATGGAGAAATGGGAGCCTTGCTACACTGATGGGCGGGATGTAAATTGCCAACAGCCACTCTGGAGAAGTGTACGGTGTGTCCTGAAACATCTAAAAAACACAGCTTAGAGAGCATAGGGCACTTCCACGCATGGGGGTATAAAGTGGGAAAATTAAAAATCAGCAAGACACAAGCACCCCAAAGTTTAGGGCTGCTCTGTTGACAAGGACCTCCACTTCATTCCACCTTAAATATACCAGGAAAGCGAAAAATGGATAAAAAATTTGAGGGCCTTATGTACAATGGCATACCACTCAGTCATGAAATCAATGTCATAAGGCTAGTAGCAGCATGATGAGTGGATTTAGGTACGACGATTCTAAGTGAAATAAGTCACACAGAAAAGGACACTTCTCATAAAGTGTCACTTATAGAGGGAATGTAAAAACCGTTACACTTGAACTGAGTTACAAAACAGAACAGAGTCACACATGCAGAAAACACACTATGGCTGCTTAACGGGAAAGCGAGGTGGGGTGATACATAAAGCAAGAGTTTCAAATTAGCTCAGATACCGTTCCATAAACCCAATATGTAATAGACAAGACCTACTCCTTGCTCAGAGAACTGGACTCAACACGCCCGATTCACCGCACAAGAATATATCTGACTAGTAATAATCTTAAAACTTATGTATTGATATCTCTCTGTTAGTGTGTCAAGTGGGTGTAAAGCGGCATAAACACAGCCGTGAAAAGCAGCTAAACCCCATTATAAAAATAAATTTCTTTTAAAAACCCATGAAACAAAGACAGTGAAAGAGAGAGAAATTCTTACACAATTCGTTCAGGGGCTGTGATGCAACCTGGATTGACCATATCTAGACCCACAGCTGGATGAGACATAAGGGTGGACACTCTTGGGGCTGAGAGGTTTGGTGAGGTTGGGTGAGAAAACGCAGACCCTTTAAAGTAATACTGCGTGCTACCCATCGCATGGGTTCCAAATCTCCAGGTTCAAGGGCATCTTCCTACATCGAAAACATGCATGAGAAACCAAGAAGATGGTACACCGTGTGTTGGGGAAAGGTTTCTAAAATGCACCTCATTTCTCATCTCATTGTGCTCGGGTTCGCCATTCCAGCCACTTTAGTAGCAATCTCCCTACTTGGAGCATCAGCATCTTTAACCTCCTGTTCCGTACAGGTTGCAATTTGTCCTGAGGATGAACGGGAAGACGGGGAACCAATGAGAGACTAGCTCTTGGTGTTGGGACAGGCACAGGTCACTCTATTTTCCCATCAGGAAGAAGAATTAACCACAGGCTCAGCCTGCCCCCCGGAACCAGAACAGGGCCTGAAGCCATCCTGCGCTTTTGCGGCCACCTCCCAAAAAAGCGAGTTGTAAAATGGAGCTTCAGGGCACTGCAATTCACAATCCTACAGAGTTATAAATGATAACTCTCGTCCACAAATATATTGAGGGAAGGCAAAGACGAGGAATTGAAATCAAGGCAGAATTGCAGGAAACAGATTTCAGGAGGTAGATTCGAATCGCCTTTAAAGCACATGAAAAGCGCCAAAACGTTGACAATGATGCCCTTGGCCAAAAAGGGCGTATGCGTTTTTTCCTGAATATATTCAGGAAAAAACGCATATGCCTTTTTTGGCCAACCAAGCAACCTGGAAAGGCCAATCAGCGCTACAAAGAAGTCTCGCTTCCCATCAGTCAAAAGGGCCATGCTGAAAAAAGTGTCAAAACCAGAAATGCAGGACAGGCCATGGAGAAATGGGAGCCTTGCTACACTGATGGGCGGGATGTAAATTGCCAACAGCCACTCTGGAGAAGTGTACGGTGTGTCCTGAAACATCTAAAAAACACAGCTTAGAGAGCATAGGGCACTTCCACGCATGGGGGTATAAAGTGGGAAAATTAAAAATCAGCAAGACACAAGCACCCCAAAGTTTAGGGCTGCTCTGTTGACAAGGACCTCCACTTCATTCCACCTTAAATATCCCAGGAAAGCGAAAAATGGATAAAAAATTTGAGGTCCTTATGTACAATGGCATACCACTCAGCCATGAAATCAATGTCATAAGGCTAGTAGCAGCATGATGAGTGGATTTAGGTACGACGATTCTAAGTGAAATAAGTCACACAGAAAAGGACACTTCTCATAAGGTGTCACTTATAGAGGGAATGTAAAAACCGTTACACTTGAACTGAGTTACAAAACAGAACAGAGTCACACATGCAGAAAACAAACTATGGCTGCTTAACGGGAAAGCGAGGTGGGGTGATACATAAAGCAAGAGTTTCAAATTAGCTCAGATACCGTTCCATAAACCCAATATGTAATAGACAAGACCTACTCCTTGCTCAGAGAACTGGACTCAACACGCCCGATTCACCGCACAAGAATATATCTGACTAGTAATAATCTTAAAACCTAGGTATTGATATCTCTCTGTTAGTGTGTCTAGTGGGTGTAAAGCGGCATAAACAGAGCCGTGAAAAGCAGCTAAACCCCATTATAAAAATAAATTTCTTTTAAAAACCCATGAAACAAAGACAGTGAAAGAGAGAGAAATTCTTACACAATTCGTTCAGGGGCTGTGATGCAACCTGGATTGACCATATCTAGACCCACAGCTGGATGAGACATAAGGGTGGATACTCTTGGGGCTGAGAGGTTTGGTGAGGTTGGGTGAGCAAACGCAGACCCTTTAAAGTAATACTGTGTGCTACCCATCGCATGGGTCCCAAATCTCCAGGTTCAAGGGCATCTTCCTACATCGAAAACATGCATGAGAAACCAAGAAGATGGTACACCGTGTGTTGGGGAAAGGTTACTAAAATGCACCTCATTTCTCATCTCCTTGTGCTCGGGTTCGCCATTCCAGCCACTTTAGTTGCAATCTCCCTACTTGGAGCATCAGCATCTTTAACCTCCTGTTCCGTACAGGTTGCAATTTGTCCTGAGGATGAACGGGAAGACGGGGAAACAATGAGAGACTAGCTCTTGGTGTTGGGATAGGCACAGGTCACTCTATTTTCCCATCAGGAAGAAGAATTAACCACAGGGTCAGCCTGCACCCCGGAACCAGAACAGGGCCTGAAGCCATCCTGCGCTTTTGCGGCCAGCTCCCAAAAAAGCGAGTTGTAAAATGGAGCTTCAGGGCACTGCAATTCACAATCCTACAGAGTTATAAATGATAACTCTCGTCCACAAATATATTGAGGGAAGGCAAAGACGAGGAATTGAAATCAAGGCAGAATTGCAGGAAACAGATTTCAGGAGGTAGATTCGAATCGCCTTTAAAGCACATGAAAAGCGCCAAAACGTTGACAATGATGCCCTTGGCCAAAAAGGGCGTATGCGTTTTTTCCTGAATATATTCAGGAAAAAACGCATACGCCCTTTTTGGCCAACCAAGCAACCTGGAAAGGCAAATCAGCGCTACAAAGAAGTCTCGCTTCCCATCGGTCAAAAGGGCCATGCTGAAAAAAGTGTCAAAACCAGAAATGCAGGACAGGCCATGGAGAAATGGGAGCCTTGCTACACTGATGGGCGGGATGTAAATTGCCAACAGCCACTCTGGAGAAGTGTACGGTGTGTCCTGAAACATCTAAAAAACACAGCTTAGAGAGCATAGGGCACTTCCACGCATGGGGGTATAAAGTGGGAAAATTAAAAATCAGCAAGACACAAGCACCCCAAAGTTTAGGGATGCTCTGTTGACAAGGACCTCCACTTCATTCCACCTTAAATATCCCAGGAAAGCGAAAAATGGATAAAAAAGTTGTGGTCCTTATGTACAATGGCACACCACTCAGCCATGAAATCAATGTCATAAGGCTAGTAGCAGCATGATGAGTGGATTTAGGTACGACGATTCTAAGTGAAATAAGTCACACAGAAAAGGACACTTCTCATAAGGTGTCACTTATAGAGGGAATGTAAAAACCGTTACACTTGAACTGAGTTACAAAACAGAACAGAGTCACACATGCAGAAAACACATTATGGCTGCTTAACGGGAAAGCGAGGTGGGGTGATACATAAAGCAAGAGTTTCAAATTAGCTCAGATACCGTTCCATAAACCCAATATGTAATAGACAAGACCTACTCCTTGCTCAGAGAACTGGACTCAACACGCCTGATTCACCGCACAAGAATATATCTGACTAGTAATAATCTTAAAACCTATGTATTGATATCTCTCTGTTAGTGTGTCAAGTGGGTGTAAAGCGGCATAAACACAGCCGTGAAAAGCAGCTAAACCCCATTATAAAAATCAATTTCTTTTAAAAACCCATGAAACAAAGACAGTGAAAGAGAGAGAAATTCTTACACAATTCGTTCAGGGGCTGTGATGCAACCTGGATTGACCATATGTAGACCCACAGCTGGATGAGACATAAGGGTGGACACTCTTGGGGCTGAGAGGTTTGGTGAGGTTGGGTGAGCAAACGCAGACCCTTTAAAGTAATACTGCGTGCTACCCATCGCATTGGTCCCAAATCTCGAGGTTCAAGGGCATCTTCCTACATCGAAAACATGCATGAGAAACCCAGAAGATGGTACACCGTGTGATGGGGAAAGGTTTCTAAAACGCACCTCATTTCTCATCTCCTTGTGCTCTGGTTTGCCATTCCAGCCACTTTACTAGCAATCTCCCTACTTGGAACATCAGCACCTTTAACCTCCTGTTCCGTACAGGTTGCAATTTGTCCTGAGGATGAACGGGAAGACGGGGAACCAATGAGAGATTAGCTCTTGGTGTTGGGACAGGCACAGGTCACTCTATTTTCCCATCAGGAAGAAGAATTAACCACAGGCTCAGCCTGCCCCCCGGAACCAGAACAGGGCCTGAAGCCATCCTGCGCTTTTGCGGCCACCTCCCAAAAAAGCGAGTTGTAAAATGGAGCTTCAGGGCACTGCAATTCACAATCCTACAGAGTTATAAATGATAACTCTCGTCCACAAATATATTGAGGGAAGGCAAAGACGAGGAATTGAAATCAAGGCAGAATTGCAGGAAACAGATTTCAGGAGGTAGATTCGAATCACCTTTAAAGCACATGAAAAGCGCCAAAACGTTGACAATGATGCCCTTGGCCAAAAAGGGCATATGCGTTTTTTCCTGAATATATTCAGGAAAAAACGCTTACGCCCTTTTTGGCCAACCAAGCAACCCGGAAAGGCCAATCAGCGCTACAAAGAAGTCTCGCTTCCCATCAGTCAAAAGGGCCATGCTGAAAAAAGTGTCAAAACCAGAAATGCAGGACAGGCCATGGAGAAATGGGAGCCTTGCTACACTGATGGGCGGGATGTAAATTGCCAACAGCCACTCTGGAGAAGTGTACGGTGTGTCCTGAAACATCTAAAAAACACAGCTTAGAGAGCATAGGGCACTTCCACGCATGGGGGTATAAAGTGGGAAAATTAAAAATCAGCAAGACACAAGCACCCCAAAGTTTAGGGCTGCTCTGTTGACAAGGACCTCCACTTCATTCCACCTTAAATATCCCAGGAAAGCGAAAAATGGATAAAAAATTTGAGGTCCTTATGTACAATGGCATACCACTCAGCCATGAAATCAATGTCATAAGGCTAGTAGCAGCATGATGAGTGGATTTAGGTACGACGATTCTAAGTGAAATAAGTCACACAGAAAAGGACACTTCTCATAAGGTGTCACTTATAGAGGGAATGTAAAAACCGTTACACTTGAACTGAGTTACAAAACAGAACAGAGTCACACATGCAGAAAACACACTATGGCTGCTTAACGGGAAAGCGAGGTGGGGTGATACATAAAGCAAGAGTTTCAAATTAGCTCAGATACCGTTCCATAAACCCAATATGTAAAAGACAAGACCTACTCCTTGCTCAGAGAACTGGACTCAACACGCCCGATTCACCGCACAAGAATATATCTGACTAGTAATAATCTTAAAACCTATGTATTGATATCTCTCTGTTAGTGTGTCAAGTGGGTGTAAAGCGGCATAAACATAGCCGTGAAAAGCAGCTAAACCCCATTATAAAAATAAATTTCTTTTAAAAACCCATGAAACAAAGACAGTGAAAGAGAGAGAAATTCTTACACAATTCGTTCAGGGGCTGTGATGCAACCTGGATTGACCATATCTAGACCCACAGCTGGATGAGACATAAGGGTGGACACTCTTGGGGCTGAGAGGTTTGGTGAGGTTGGGTGAGCAAACGCAGACCCTTTAAAGTAATACTGTGTGCTACCCATCGCATGGGTCCCAAATCTCCAGGTTCAAGGGCATCTTCCTACATCGAAAACATGCATGAGAAACCAAGAAGATGGTACACCGTGTGTTGGGGAAAGGTTTCTAAAATGCACCTCATTTCTCATCTCCTTGTGCTCGGGTTCGCCATTCCAGCCACTTTAGTAGCAATCTCCCTACTTGGAGCATCAGCATCTTTAACCTCCTGTTCCGTACAGGTTGCAATTTGTCCTGAGGATGAACGGGAAGACGGGGAACCAATGAGAGACTAGCTCTTGGTGTTGGGACAGGCACAGGTCACTCTATTTTCCCATCAGGAAGAAGAATTAACCACAGGCTCAGCCTGCCCCCCGGAACCAGAACAGGGCCTGAAGCCATCCTGCGCTTTTGCGGCCACCTCCCAAAAAAGCGAGTTGTAAAATGGAGCTTCAGGGCACTGCAATTCACAATCCTACAGAGTTATAAATGATAACTCTCGTCCACAAATATATTGAGGGAAGGCAAAGACGAGGAATTGAAATCAAGGCAGAATTGCAGGAAACAGATTTCAGGAGGTAGATTCGAATCGCCTTTAAAGCACATGAAAAGCGCCAAAACGTTGACAATGATGCCCTTGGCCAAAAAGGGCGTATGCGTTTTTTCCTGAATATATTCAGGAAAAAACGCATACGCCCTTTTTGGCCAACCAAGCAACCTGGAAAGGCCAATCAGCGCTACAAAGAAGTCTCGCTTCCCATCAGTCAAAAGGGCCATGCTGAAAAAAGTGTCAAAACCAGAAATGCAGGACAGGCCATGGAGAAATGGGAGCCTTGCTACACTGATGGGCGGGATGTAAATTGCCAACAGCCACTCTGGAGAAGTGTACGGTGTGTCCTGAAACATCTAAAAAACACAGCTTAGAGAGCATAGGGCACTTCCACGCATGGGGGTATAAAGTGGGAAAATTAAAAATCAGCAAGACACAAGCACCCCAAAGTTTAGGGCTGCTCTGTTGACAAGGACCTCCACTTCATTCCACCTTAAATATACCAGGAAAGCGAAAAATGGATAAAAAATTTGAGGGCCTTATGTACAATGGCATACCACTCAGCCATGAAATCAACGTCATAAGGCTAGTAGCAGCATGATGAGTGGATTTAGGTACGACGATTCTAAGTGAAATAAGTCACACAGAAAAGGACACTTCTCATAAGGTGTCACTTATAGAGGGAATGTAAAAACCGTTACACTTGAACTGAGTTACAAAACAGAACAGAGTCACACATGCAGAAAACACACTATGGCTGCTTAACGGGAAAGCGAGGTGGGGTGATACATAAAGCAAGAGTTTCAAATTAGCTCAGATACCGTTCCATAAACCCAATATGTAATAGACAAGACCTACTCCTTGCTCAGAGAACTGGACTCAACACGCCCGATTCACCGCACAAGAATATATCTGACTAGTAATAATCTTAAAACTTATGTATTGATATCTCTCTGTTAGTGTGTCAAGTGGGTGTAAAGCGGCATAAACACAGCCGTGAAAAGCAGCTAAACCCCATTATAAAAATAAATTTCTTTTAAAAACCCATGAAACAAAGACAGTGAAAGAGAGAGAAATTCTTACACAATTCGTTCAGGGGCTGTGATGCAACCTGGATTGACCATATCTAGACCCACAGCTGGATGAGACATAAGGGTGGACACTCTTGGGGCTGAGAGGTTTGGTGAGGTTGGGTGAGCAAACGCAGACCCTTTAAAGTAATACTGCGTGCTACCCATCGCATGGGTCCCAAATCTCCAGGTTCAAGGGCATCTTCCTACATCGAAAACATGCATGAGAAACCAAGAAGATGGTACACAGTGTGTTGGGGAAAGGTTTCTAAAATGCACCTCATTTCTCATCTCCTTGTGCTCGGGTTCGCCATTCCAGCCACTTTAGTAGCAATCTCCCTACTTGGAGCATCAGCATCTTTAACCTCCTGTTCCGTACAGGTTGCAATTTGTCCTGAGGATGAACGGGAAGACGGGGAACCAATGAGAGACTAGCTCTTGGTGTTGGGACAGGCACAGGTCACTCTATTTTCCCATCAGGAAGAAGAATTAACCACAGGCTCAGCCTGCCCCCCGGAACCAGAACAGGGCCTGAAGCCATCCTGCGCTTTTGCGGCCACCTCCCAAAAAAGCGAGTTGTAAAATGGAGCTTCAGGGCACTGCAATTCACAATCCTACAGAGTTATAAATGATAACTCTCGTCCAAAAATATATTGAGGGAAGGCAAAGACGAGGAATTGAAATCAAGGCAGAATTGCAGGAAACAGATTTCAGGAGGTAGATTCGAATCGCCTTTAAAGCACATGAAAAGCGCCAAAACGTTGACAATGATGCCCTTGGCCAAAAAGGGCGTATGCGTTTTTTCCTGAATATATTCAGGAAAAAACGCATACGCCCTTTTTGGCCAACCAAGCAACCTGGAAAGGCCAATCAGCGCTACAAAGAAGTCTCGCTTCCCATCAGTCAAAAGGGCCATGCTGAAAAAAGTGTCAAAACCAGAAATGCAGGACAGGCCATGGAGAAATGGGAGCCTTGCTACACTGATGGGCGGGATGTAAATTGCCAACAGCCACTCTGGAGAAGTGTACGGTGTGTCCTGAAACATCTAAAAAACACAGCTTAGAGAGCATAGGGCACTTCCACGCATGGGGGTATAAAGTGGGAAAATTAAAAATCAGCAAGACACAAGCACCCCAAAGTTTAGGGCTGCTCTGTTGACAAGGACCTCCACTTCATTCCACCTTAAATATACCAGGAAAGCGAAAAATGGATAAAAAATTTGAGGGCCTTATGTACAATGGCATACCACTCAGCCATGAAATCAATGTCATAAGGCTAGTAGCAGCATGATGAGTGGATTTAGGTACGACGATTCTAAGTGAAATAAGTCACACAGAAAAGGACACTTCTCATAAGGTGTCACTTATAGAGGGAATGTAAAAACCGTTACACTTGAACTGAGTTACAAAACAGAACAGAGTCACACATGCAGAAAACACACTATGGCTGCTTAACGGGAAAGCGAGGTGGGGTGATACATAAAGCAAGAGTTTCAAATTAGCTCAGATACCGTTCCATAAACCCAATATGTAATAGACAAGACCTACTCCTTGCTCAGAGAACTGGACTCAACACGCCCGATTCACCGCACAAGAATATATCTGACTAGTAATAATCTTAAAACTTATGTATTGATATCTCTCTGTTAGTGTGTCAAGTGGGTGTAAAGCGGCATAAACACAGCCGTGAAAAGCAGCTAAACCCCATTATAAAAATAAATTTCTTTTAAAAACCCATGAAACAAAGACAGTGAAAGAGAGAGAAATTCTTACACAATTCGTTCAGGGGCTGTGATGCAACCTGGATTGACCATATCTAGACCCACAGCTGGATGAGACATAAGGGTGGACACTCTTGGGGCTGAGAGGTTTGGTGAGGTTGGGTGAGAAAACGCAGACCCTTTAAAGTAATACTGCGTGCTACCCATCGCATGGGTTCCAAATCTCCAGGTTCAAGGGCATCTTCCTACATCGAAAACATGCATGAGAAACCAAGAAGATGGTACACCGTGTGTTGGGGAAAGGTTTCTAAAATGCACCTCATTTCTCATCTCCTTGTGCTCGGGTTCGCCATTCCAGCCACTTTAGTAGCAATCTCCCTACTTGGAGCATCAGCATCTTTAACCTCCTGTTCCGTACAGGTTGCAATTTGTCCTGAGGATGAACGGGAAGACGGGGAACCAATGAGAGACTAGCTCTTGGTGTTGGGACAGGCACAGGTCACTCTATTTTCCCATCAGGAAGAAGAATTAACCACAGGCTCAGCCTGCCCCCCGGAACCAGAACAGGGCCTGAAGCCATCCTGCGCTTTTGCGGCCACCTCCCAAAAAAGCGAGTTGTAAAATGGAGCTTCAGGGCACTGCAATTCACAATCCTACAGAGTTATAAATGATAACTCTCGTCCACAAATATATTGAGGGAAGGCAAAGACGAGGAATTGAAATCAAGGCAGAATTGCAGGAAACAGATTTCAGGAGGTAGATTCGAATCGCCTTTAAAGCACATGAAAAGCGCCAAAACGTTGACAATGATGCCCTTGGCCAAAAAGGGCGTATGCGTTTTTTCCTGAATATATTCAGGAAAAAACGCATATGCCTTTTTTGGCCAACCAAGCAACCTGGAAAGGCCAATCAGCGCTACAAAGAAGTCTCGCTTCCCATCAGTCAAAAGGGCCATGCTGAAAAAAGTGTCAAAACCAGAAATGCAGGACAGGCCATGGAGAAATGGGAGCCTTGCTACACTGATGGGCGGGATGTAAATTGCCAACAGCCACTCTGGAGAAGTGTACGGTGTGTCCTGAAACATCTAAAAAACACAGCTTAGAGAGCATAGGGCACTTCCACGCATGGGGGTATAAAGTGGGAAAATTAAAAATCAGCAAGACACAAGCACCCCAAAGTTTAGGGCTGCTCTGTTGACAAGGACCTCCACTTCATTCCACCTTAAATATCCCAGGAAAGCGAAAAATGGATAAAAAATTTGAGGTCCTTATGTACAATGGCATACCACTCAGCCATGAAATCAATGTCATAAGGCTAGTAGCAGCATGATGAGTGGATTTAGGTACGACGATTCTAAGTGAAATAAGTCACACAGAAAAGGACACTTCTCATAAGGTGTCACTTATAGAGGGAATGTAAAAACCGTTACACTTGAACTGAGTTACAAAACAGAACAGAGTCACACATGCAGAAAACAAACTATGGCTGCTTAACGGGAAAGCGAGGTGGGGTGATACATAAAGCAAGAGTTTCAAATTAGCTCAGATACCGTTCCATAAACCCAATATGTAATAGACAAGACCTACTCCTTGCTCAGAGAACTGGACTCAACACGCCCGATTCACCGCACAAGAATATATCTGACTAGTAATAATCTTAAAACCTAGGTATTGATATCTCTCTGTTAGTGTGTCTAGTGGGTGTAAAGCGGCATAAACAGAGCCGTGAAAAGCAGCTAAACCCCATTATAAAAATAAATTTCTTTTAAAAACCCATGAAACAAAGACAGTGAAAGAGAGAGAAATTCTTACACAATTCGTTCAGGGGCTGTGATGCAACCTGGATTGACCATATCTAGACCCACAGCTGGATGAGACATAAGGGTGGATACTCTTGGGGCTGAGAGGTTTGGTGAGGTTGGGTGAGCAAACGCAGACCCTTTAAAGTAATACTGTGTGCTACCCATCGCATGGGTCCCAAATCTCCAGGTTCAAGGGCATCTTCCTACATCGAAAACATGCATGAGAAACCAAGAAGATGGTACACCGTGTGTTGGGGAAAGGTTACTAAAATGCACCTCATTTCTCATCTCCTTGTGCTCGGGTTCGCCATTCCAGCCACTTTAGTTGCAATCTCCCTACTTGGAGCATCAGCATCTTTAACCTCCTGTTCCGTACAGGTTGCAATTTGTCCTGAGGATGAACGGGAAGACGGGGAAACAATGAGAGACTAGCTCTTGGTGTTGGGATAGGCACAGGTCACTCTATTTTCCCATCAGGAAGAAGAATTAACCACAGGGTCAGCCTGCACCCCGGAACCAGAACAGGGCCTGAAGCCATCCTGCGCTTTTGCGGCCAGCTCCCAAAAAAGCGAGTTGTAAAATGGAGCTTCAGGGCACTGCAATTCACAATCCTACAGAGTTATAAATGATAACTCTCGTCCACAAATATATTGAGGGAAGGCAAAGACGAGGAATTGAAATCAAGGCAGAATTGCAGGAAACAGATTTCAGGAGGTAGATTCGAATCGCCTTTAAAGCACATGAAAAGCGCCAAAACGTTGACAATGATGCCCTTGGCCAAAAAGGGCGTATGCGTTTTTTCCTGAATATATTCAGGAAAAAACGCATACGCCCTTTTTGGCCAACCAAGCAACCTGGAAAGGCAAATCAGCGCTACAAAGAAGTCTCGCTTCCCATCGGTCAAAAGGGCCATGCTGAAAAAAGTGTCAAAACCAGAAATGCAGGACAGGCCATGGAGAAATGGGAGCCTTGCTACACTGATGGGCGGGATGTAAATTGCCAACAGCCACTCTGGAGAAGTGTACGGTGTGTCCTGAAACATCTAAAAAACACAGCTTAGAGAGCATAGGGCACTTCCACGCATGGGGGTATAAAGTGGGAAAATTAAAAATCAGCAAGACACAAGCACCCCAAAGTTTAGGGATGCTCTGTTGACAAGGACCTCCACTTCATTCCACCTTAAATATCCCAGGAAAGCGAAAAATGGATAAAAAAGTTGTGGTCCTTATGTACAATGGCACACCACTCAGCCATGAAATCAATGTCATAAGGCTAGTAGCAGCATGATGAGTGGATTTAGGTACGACGATTCTAAGTGAAATAAGTCACACAGAAAAGGACACTTCTCATAAGGTGTCACTTATAGAGGGAATGTAAAAACCGTTACACTTGAACTGAGTTACAAAACAGAACAGAGTCACACATGCAGAAAACACACTATGGCTGCTTAACGGGAAAGCGAGGTGGGGTGATACATAAAGCAAGAGTTTCAAATTAGCTCAGATACCGTTCCATAAACCCAATATGTAAAAGACAAGACCTACTCCTTGCTCAGAGAACTGGACTCAACACGCCCGATTCACCGCACAAGAATATATCTGACTAGTAATAATCTTAAAACCTATGTATTGATATCTCTCTGTTAGTGTGTCAAGTGGGTGTAAAGCGGCATAAACATAGCCGTGAAAAGCAGCTAAACCCCATTATAAAAATAAATTTCTTTTAAAAACCCATGAAACAAAGACAGTGAAAGAGAGAGAAATTCTTACACAATTCGTTCAGGGGCTGTGATGCAACCTGGATTGACCATATCTAGACCCACAGCTGGATGAGACATAAGGGTGGACACTCTTGGGGCTGAGAGGTTTGGTGAGGTTGGGTGAGCAAACGCAGACCCTTTAAAGTAATACTGTGTGCTACCCATCGCATGGGTCCCAAATCTCCAGGTTCAAGGGCATCTTCCTACATCGAAAACATGCATGAGAAACCAAGAAGATGGTACACCGTGTGTTGGGGAAAGGTTTCTAAAATGCACCTCATTTCTCATCTCCTTGTGCTCGGGTTCGCCATTCCAGCCACTTTAGTAGCAATCTCCCTACTTGGAGCATCAGCATCTTTAACCTCCTGTTCCGTACAGGTTGCAATTTGTCCTGAGGATGAACGGGAAGACGGGGAACCAATGAGAGACTAGCTCTTGGTGTTGGGACAGGCACAGGTCACTCTATTTTCCCATCAGGAAGAAGAATTAACCACAGGCTCAGCCTGCCCCCCGGAACCAGAACAGGGCCTGAAGCCATCCTGCGCTTTTGCGGCCACCTCCCAAAAAAGCGAGTTGTAAAATGGAGCTTCAGGGCACTGCAATTCACAATCCTACAGAGTTATAAATGATAACTCTCGTCCACAAATATATTGAGGGAAGGCAAAGACGAGGAATTGAAATCAAGGCAGAATTGCAGGAAACAGATTTCAGGAGGTAGATTCGAATCGCCTTTAAAGCACATGAAAAGCGCCAAAACGTTGACAATGATGCCCTTGGCCAAAAAGGGCGTATGCGTTTTTTCCTGAATATATTCAGGAAAAAACGCATACGCCCTTTTTGGCCAACCAAGCAACCTGGAAAGGCCAATCAGCGCTACAAAGAAGTCTCGCTTCCCATCAGTCAAAAGGGCCATGCTGAAAAAAGTGTCAAAACCAGAAATGCAGGACAGGCCATGGAGAAATGGGAGCCTTGCTACACTGATGGGCGGGATGTAAATTGCCAACAGCCACTCTGGAGAAGTGTACGGTGTGTCCTGAAACATCTAAAAAACACAGCTTAGAGAGCATAGGGCACTTCCACGCATGGGGGTATAAAGTGGGAAAATTAAAAATCAGCAAGACACAAGCACCCCAAAGTTTAGGGCTGCTCTGTTGACAAGGACCTCCACTTCATTCCACCTTAAATATACCAGGAAAGCGAAAAATGGATAAAAAATTTGAGGGCCTTATGTACAATGGCATACCACTCAGCCATGAAATCAACGTCATAAGGCTAGTAGCAGCATGATGAGTGGATTTAGGTACGACGATTCTAAGTGAAATAAGTCACACAGAAAAGGACACTTCTCATAAGGTGTCACTTATAGAGGGAATGTAAAAACCGTTACACTTGAACTGAGTTACAAAACAGAACAGAGTCACACATGCAGAAAACACACTATGGCTGCTTAACGGGAAAGCGAGGTGGGGTGATACATAAAGCAAGAGTTTCAAATTAGCTCAGATACCGTTCCATAAACCCAATATGTAATAGACAAGACCTACTCCTTGCTCAGAGAACTGGACTCAACACGCCCGATTCACCGCACAAGAATATATCTGACTAGTAATAATCTTAAAACTTATGTATTGATATCTCTCTGTTAGTGTGTCAAGTGGGTGTAAAGCGGCATAAACACAGCCGTGAAAAGCAGCTAAACCCCATTATAAAAATAAATTTCTTTTAAAAACCCATGAAACAAAGACAGTGAAAGAGAGAGAAATTCTTACACAATTCGTTCAGGGGCTGTGATGCAACCTGGATTGACCATATCTAGACCCACAGCTGGATGAGACATAAGGGTGGACACTCTTGGGGCTGAGAGGTTTGGTGAGGTTGGGTGAGCAAACGCAGACCCTTTAAAGTAATACTGCGTGCTACCCATCGCATGGGTCCCAAATCTCCAGGTTCAAGGGCATCTTCCTACATCGAAAACATGCATGAGAAACCAAGAAGATGGTACACAGTGTGTTGGGGAAAGGTTTCTAAAATGCACCTCATTTCTCATCTCCTTGTGCTCGGGTTCGCCATTCCAGCCACTTTAGTAGCAATCTCCCTACTTGGAGCATCAGCACCTTTAACCTCCTGTTCCGTACAGGTTGCAATTTGTCCTGAGGATGAACGGGAAGACGGGGAACCAATGAGAGACTAGCTCTTGGTGTTGGGACAGGCACAGGTCACTCTATTTTCCCATCAGGAAGAAGAATTAACCACAGGCTCAGCCTGCCCCCCGGAACCAGAACAGGGCCTGAAGCCATCCTGCGCTTTTGCGGCCACCTCCCAAAAAAGCGAGTTGTAAAATGGAGCTTCAGGGCACTGCAATTCACAATCCTACAGAGTTATAAATGATAACTCTCGTCCAAAAATATATTGAGGGAAGGCAAAGACGAGGAATTGAAATCAAGGCAGAATTGCAGGAAACAGATTTCAGGAGGTAGATTCGAATCGCCTTTAAAGCACATGAAAAGCGCCAAAACGTTGACAATGATGCCCTTGGCCAAAAAGGGCGTATGCGTTTTTTCCTGAATATATTCAGGAAAAAACGCATACGCCCTTTTTGGCCAACCAAGCAACCTGGAAAGGCAAATCAGCGCTACAAAGAAGTCTCGCTTCCCATCGGTCAAAAGGGCCATGCTGAAAAAAGTGTCAAAACCAGAAATGCAGGACAGGCCATGGAGAAATGGGAGCCTTGCTACACTGATGGGCGGGATGTAAATTGCCAACAGCCACTCTGGAGAAGTGTACGGTGTGTCCTGAAACATCTAAAAAACACAGCTTAGAGAGCATAGGGCACTTCCACGCATGGGGGTATAAAGTGGGAAAATTAAAAATCAGCAAGACACAAGCACCCCAAAGTTTAGGGATGCTCTGTTGACAAGGACCTCCACTTCATTCCACCTTAAATATCCCAGGAAAGCGAAAAATGGATAAAAAAGTTGTGGTCCTTATGTACAATGGCACACCACTCAGCCATGAAATCAATGTCATAAGGCTAGTAGCAGCATGATGAGTGGATTTAGGTACGACGATTCTAAGTGAAATAAGTCACACAGAAAAGGACACTTCTCATAAGGTGTCACTTATAGAGGGAATGTAAAAACCGTTACACTTGAACTGAGTTACAAAACAGAACAGAGTCACACATGCAGAAAACACATTATGGCTGCTTAACGGGAAAGCGAGGTGGGGTGATACATAAAGCAAGAGTTTCAAATTAGCTCAGATACCGTTCCATAAACCCAATATGTAATAGACAAGACCTACTCCTTGCTCAGAGAACTGGACTCAACACGCCCGATTCACCGCACAAGAATATATCTGACTAGTAATAATCTTAAAACCTATGTATTGATATCTCTCTGTTAGTGTGTCAAGTGGGTGTAAAGCGGCATAAACACAGCCGTGAAAAGCAGCTAAACCCCATTATAAAAATCAATTTCTTTTAAAAACCCATAAAACAAAGACAGTGAAAGAGAGAGAAATTCTTACACAATTCGTTCAGGGGCTGTGATGCAACCTGGATTGACCATATGTAGACCCACAGCTGGATGAGACATAAGGGTGGACACTCTTGGGGCTGAGAGGTTTGGTGAGGTTGGGTGAGCAAACGCAGACCCTTTAAAGTAATACTGCGTGCTACCCATCGCATGGGTCCCAAATCTCCAGGTTCAAGGGCATCTTCCTACATCGAAAACATGCATGAGAAACCCAGAAGATGGTACACCGTGTGATGGGGAAAGGTTTCTAAAACGCACCTCATTTCTCATCTCCTTGTGCTCTGGTTTGCCATTCCAGCCACTTTACTAGCAATCTCCCTACTTGGAACATCAGCACCTTTAACCTCCTGTTCCGTACAGGTTGCAATTTGTCCTGAGGATGAACGGGAAGACGGGGAACCAATGAGAGATTAGCTCTTGGTGTTGGGACAGGCACAGGTCACTCTATTTTCCCATCAGGAAGAAGAATTAACCACAGGCTCAGCCTGCCCCCCGGAACCAGAACAGGGCCTGAAGCCATCCTGCGCTTTTGCGGCCACCTCCCAAAAAAGCGAGTTGTAAAATGGAGCTTCAGGGCACTGCAATTCACAATCCTACAGAGTTATAAATGATAACTCTCGTCCACAAATATATTGAGGGAAGGCAAAGACGAGGAATTGAAATCAAGGCAGAATTGCAGGAAACAGATTTCAGGAGGTAGATTCGAATCGCCTTTAAAGCACATGAAAAGCGCCAAAACGTTGACAATGATGCCCTTGGCCAAAAAGGGCATATGCGTTTTTTCCTGAATATATTCAGGAAAAAACGCTTACGCCCTTTTTGGCCAACCAAGCAACCCGGAAAGGCCAATCAGCGCTACAAAGAAGTCTCGCTTCCCATCAGTCAAAAGGGCCATGCTGAAAAAAGTGTCAAAACCAGAAATGCAGGACAGGCCATGGAGAAATGGGAGCCTTGCTACACTGATGGGCGGGATGTAAATTGCCAACAGCCACTCTGGAGAAGTGTACGGTGTGTCCTGAAACATCTAAAAAACACAGCTTAGAGAGCATAGGGCACTTCCACGCATGGGGGTATAAAGTGGGAAAATTAAAAATCAGCAAGACACAAGCACCCCAAAGTTTAGGGCTGCTCTGTTGACAAGGACCTCCACTTCATTCCACCTTAAATATCCCAGGAAAGCGAAAAATGGATAAAAAATTTGAGGTCCTTATGTACAATGGCATACCACTCAGCCATGAAATCAATGTCATAAGGCTAGTAGCAGCATGATGAGTGGATTTAGGTACGACGATTCTAAGTGAAATAAGTCACACAGAAAAGGACACTTCTCATAAGGTGTCACTTATAGAGGGAATGTAAAAACCGTTACACTTGAACTGAGTTACAAAACAGAACAGAGTCACACATGCAGAAAACACACTATGGCTGCTTAACGGGAAAGCGAGGTGGGGTGATACATAAAGCAAGAGTTTCAAATTAGCTCAGATACCGTTCCATAAACCCAATATGTAAAAGACAAGACCTACTCCTTGCTCAGAGAACTGGACTCAACACGCCCGATTCACCGCACAAGAATATATCTGACTAGTAATAATCTTAAAACCTATGTATTGATATCTCTCTGTTAGTGTGTCAAGTGGGTGTAAAGCGGCATAAACATAGCCGTGAAAAGCAGCTAAACCCCATTATAAAAATAAATTTCTTTTAAAAACCCATGAAACAAAGACAGTGAAAGAGAGAGAAATTCTTACACAATTCGTTCAGGGGCTGTGATGCAACCTGGATTGACCATATCTAGACCCACAGCTGGATGAGACATAAGGGTGGACACTCTTGGGGCTGAGAGGTTTGGTGAGGTTGGGTGAGCAAACGCAGACCCTTTAAAGTAATACTGTGTGCTACCCATCGCATGGGTCCCAAATCTCCAGGTTCAAGGGCATCTTCCTACATCGAAAACATGCATGAGAAACCAAGAAGATGGTACACCGTGTGTTGGGGAAAGGTTTCTAAAATGCACCTCATTTCTCATCTCCTTGTGCTCGGGTTCGCCATTCCAGCCACTTTAGTAGCAATCTCCCTACTTGGAGCATCAGCATCTTTAACCTCCTGTTCCGTACAGGTTGCAATTTGTCCTGAGGATGAACGGGAAGACGGGGAACCAATGAGAGACTAGCTCTTGGTGTTGGGACAGGCACAGGTCACTCTATTTTCCCATCAGGAAGAAGAATTAACCACAGGCTCAGCCTGCCCCCCGGAACCAGAACAGGGCCTGAAGCCATCCTGCGCTTTTGCGGCCACCTCCCAAAAAAGCGAGTTGTAAAATGGAGCTTCAGGGCACTGCAATTCACAATCCTACAGAGTTATAAATGATAACTCTCGTCCACAAATATATTGAGGGAAGGCAAAGACGAGGAATTGAAATCAAGGCAGAATTGCAGGAAACAGATTTCAGGAGGTAGATTCGAATCGCCTTTAAAGCACATGAAAAGCGCCAAAACGTTGACAATGATGCCCTTGGCCAAAAAGGGCGTATGCGTTTTTTCCTGAATATATTCAGGAAAAAACGCATACGCCCTTTTTGGCCAACCAAGCAACCTGGAAAGGCCAATCAGCGCTACAAAGAAGTCTCGCTTCCCATCAGTCAAAAGGGCCATGCTGAAAAAAGTGTCAAAACCAGAAATGCAGGACAGGCCATGGAGAAATGGGAGCCTTGCTACACTGATGGGCGGGATGTAAATTGCCAACAGCCACTCTGGAGAAGTGTACGGTGTGTCCTGAAACATCTAAAAAACACAGCTTAGAGAGCATAGGGCACTTCCACGCATGGGGGTATAAAGTGGGAAAATTAAAAATCAGCAAGACACAAGCACCCCAAAGTTTAGGGCTGCTCTGTTGACAAGGACCTCCACTTCATTCCACCTTAAATATACCAGGAAAGCGAAAAATGGATAAAAAATTTGAGGGCCTTATGTACAATGGCATACCACTCAGCCATGAAATCAACGTCATAAGGCTAGTAGCAGCATGATGAGTGGATTTAGGTACGACGATTCTAAGTGAAATAAGTCACACAGAAAAGGACACTTCTCATAAGGTGTCACTTATAGAGGGAATGTAAAAACCGTTACACTTGAACTGAGTTACAAAACAGAACAGAGTCACACATGCAGAAAACACACTATGGCTGCTTAACGGGAAAGCGAGGTGGGGTGATACATAAAGCAAGAGTTTCAAATTAGCTCAGATACCGTTCCATAAACCCAATATGTAATAGACAAGACCTACTCCTTGCTCAGAGAACTGGACTCAACACGCCCGATTCACCGCACAAGAATATATCTGACTAGTAATAATCTTAAAACTTATGTATTGATATCTCTCTGTTAGTGTGTCAAGTGGGTGTAAAGCGGCATAAACACAGCCGTGAAAAGCAGCTAAACCCCATTATAAAAATAAATTTCTTTTAAAAACCCATGAAACAAAGACAGTGAAAGAGAGAGAAATTCTTACACAATTCGTTCAGGGGCTGTGATGCAACCTGGATTGACCATATCTAGACCCACAGCTGGATGAGACATAAGGGTGGACACTCTTGGGGCTGAGAGGTTTGGTGAGGTTGGGTGAGCAAACGCAGACCCTTTAAAGTAATACTGCGTGCTACCCATCGCATGGGTCCCAAATCTCCAGGTTCAAGGGCATCTTCCTACATCGAAAACATGCATGAGAAACCAAGAAGATGGTACACAGTGTGTTGGGGAAAGGTTTCTAAAATGCACCTCATTTCTCATCTCCTTGTGCTCGGGTTCGCCATTCCAGCCACTTTAGTAGCAATCTCCCTACTTGGAGCATCAGCACCTTTAACCTCCTGTTCCGTACAGGTTGCAATTTGTCCTGAGGATGAACGGGAAGACGGGGAACCAATGAGAGACTAGCTCTTGGTGTTGGGACAGGCACAGGTCACTCTATTTTCCCATCAGGAAGAAGAATTAACCACAGGCTCAGCCTGCCCCCCGGAACCAGAACAGGGCCTGAAGCCATCCTGCGCTTTTGCGGCCACCTCCCAAAAAAGCGAGTTGTAAAATGGAGCTTCAGGGCACTGCAATTCACAATCCTACAGAGTTATAAATGATAACTCTCGTCCAAAAATATATTGAGGGAAGGCAAAGACGAGGAATTGAAATCAAGGCAGAATTGCAGGAAACAGATTTCAGGAGGTAGATTCGAATCGCCTTTAAAGCACATGAAAAGCGCCAAAACGTTGACAATGATGCCCTTGGCCAAAAAGGGCGTATGCGTTTTTTCCTGAATATATTCAGGAAAAAACGCATACGCCCTTTTTGGCCAACCAAGCAACCTGGAAAGGCCAATCAGCGCTACAAAGAAGTCTCGCTTCCCATCAGTCAAAAGGGCCATGCTGAAAAAAGTGTCAAAACCAGAAATGCAGGACAGGCCATGGAGAAATGGGAGCCTTGCTACACTGATGGGCGGGATGTAAATTGCCAACAGCCACTCTGGAGAAGTGTACGGTGTGTCCTGAAACATCTAAAAAACACAGCTTAGAGAGCATAGGGCACTTCCACGCATGGGGGTATAAAGTGGGAAAATTAAAAATCAGCAAGACACAAGCACCCCAAAGTTTAGGGCTGCTCTGTTGACAAGGACCTCCACTTCATTCCACCTTAAATATACCAGGAAAGCGAAAAATGGATAAAAAATTTGAGGGCCTTATGTACAATGGCATACCACTCAGCCATGAAATCAATGTCATAAGGCTAGTAGCAGCATGATGAGTGGATTTAGGTACGACGATTCTAAGTGAAATAAGTCACACAGAAAAGGACACTTCTCATAAGGTGTCACTTATAGAGGGAATGTAAAAACCGTTACACTTGAACTGAGTTACAAAACAGAACAGAGTCACACATGCAGAAAACACACTATGGCTGCTTAACGGGAAAGCGAGGTGGGGTGATACATAAAGCAAGAGTTTCAAATTAGCTCAGATACCGTTCCATAAACCCAATATGTAATAGACAAGACCTACTCCTTGCTCAGAGAACTGGACTCAACACGCCCGATTCACCGCACAAGAATATATCTGACTAGTAATAATCTTAAAACTTATGTATTGATATCTCTCTGTTAGTGTGTCAAGTGGGTGTAAAGCGGCATAAACACAGCCGTGAAAAGCAGCTAAACCCCATTATAAAAATAAATTTCTTTTAAAAACCCATGAAACAAAGACAGTGAAAGAGAGAGAAATTCTTACACAATTCGTTCAGGGGCTGTGATGCAACCTGGATTGACCATATCTAGACCCACAGCTGGATGAGACATAAGGGTGGACACTCTTGGGGCTGAGAGGTTTGGTGAGGTTGGGTGAGCAAACGCAGACCCTTTAAAGTAATACTGCGTGCTACCCATCGCATGGGTCCCAAATCTCCTGGTTCAAGGGCATCTTCCTACATCGAAAACATGCATGAGAAACCAAGAAGATGGTACACCGTGTGTTGGGGAAAGGTTTCTAAAATGCACCTCATTTCTCATCTCCTTGTGCTCGGGTTCGCCATTCCAGCCACTTTAGTAGCAATCTCCCTACTTGGAGCATCAGCATCTTTAACCTCCTGTTCCGTACAGGTTGCAATTTGTCCTGAGGATGAACGGGAAGACGGGGAACCAATGAGAGACTAGCTCTTGGTGTTGGGACAGGCACAGGTCACTCTATTTTCCCATCAGGAAGAAGAATTAACCACAGGCTCAGCCTGCCCCCCGGAACCAGAACAGGGCCTGAAGCCATCCTGCGCTTTTGCGGCCACCTCCCAAAAAAGCGAGTTGTAAAATGGAGCTTCAGGGCACTGCAATTCACAATCCTACAGAGTTATAAATGATAACTCTCGTCCAAAAATATATTGAGGGAAGGCAAAGACGAGGAATTGAAATCAAGGCAGAATTGCAGGAAACAGATTTCAGGAGGTAGATTCGAATCGCCTTTAAAGCACATGAAAAGCGCCAAAACGTTGACAATGATGCCCTTGGCCAAAAAGGGCGTATGCGTTTTTTCCTGAATATATTCAGGAAAAAACGCATACGCCTTTTTTGGCCAACCAAGCAACCTGGAAAGGCCAATCAGCGCTACAAAGAAGTCTCGCTTCCCATCAGTCAAAAGGGCCATGCTGAAAACAGTGTCAAAACCAGAAATGCAGGACAGGCCATGGAGAAATGGGAGCCTTGCTACACTGATGGGCGGGATGTAAATTGCCAACAGCCACTCTGGAGAAGTGTACGGTGTGTCCTGAAACATCTAAAAAACACAGCTTAGAGAGCATAGGGCACTTCCACGCATGGGGGTATAAAGTGGGAAAATTAAAAATCAGCAAGACACAAGCACCCCAAAGTTTAGGGCTGCTCTGTTGACAAGGACCTCCACTTCATTCCACCTTAAATATACCAGGAAAGCGAAAAATGGATAAAAAATTTGAGGGCCTTATGTACAATGGCATACCACTCAGCCATGAAATCAACGTCATAAGGCTAGTAGCAGCATGATGAGTGGATTTAGGTACGACGATTCTAAGTGAAATAAGTCACACAGAAAAGGACACTTCTCATAAGGTGTCACTTATAGAGGGAATGTAAAAACCGTTACACTTGAACTGAGTTACAAAACAGAACAGAGTCACACATGCAGAAAACACACTATGGCTGCTTAACGGGAAAGCGAGGTGGGGTGATACATAAAGCAAGAGTTTCAAATTAGCTCAGATACCGTTCCATAAACCCAATATGTAATAGACAAGACCTACTCCTTGCTCAGAGAACTGGACTCAACACGCCCGATTCACCGCACAAGAATATATCTGACTAGTAATAATCTTAAAACTTATGTATTGATATCTCTCTGTTAGTGTGTCAAGTGGGTGTAAAGCGGCATAAACACAGCCGTGAAAAGCAGCTAAACCCCATTATAAAAATAAATTTCTTTTAAAAACCCATGAAACAAAGACAGTGAAAGAGAGAGAAATTCTTACACAATTCGTTCAGGGGCTGTGATGCAACCTGGATTGACCATATCTAGACCCACAGCTGGATGAGACATAAGGGTGGACACTCTTGGGGCTGAGAGGTTTGGTGAGGTTGGGTGAGCAAACGCAGACCCTTTAAAGTAATACTGCGTGCTACCCATCGCATGGGTCCCAAATCTCCAGGTTCAAGGGCATCTTCCTACATCGAAAACATGCATGAGAAACCAAGAAGATGGTACACAGTGTGTTGGGGAAAGGTTTCTAAAATGCACCTCATTTCTCATCTCCTTGTGCTCGGGTTCGCCATTCCAGCCACTTTAGTAGCAATCTCCCTACTTGGAGCATCAGCACCTTTAACCTCCTGTTCCGTACAGGTTGCAATTTGTCCTGAGGATGAACGGGAAGACGGGGAACCAATGAGAGACTAGCTCTTGGTGTTGGGACAGGCACAGGTCACTCTATTTTCCCATCAGGAAGAAGAATTAACCACAGGCTCAGCCTGCCCCCCGGAACCAGAACAGGGCCTGAAGCCATCCTGCGCTTTTGCGGCCACCTCCCAAAAAAGCGAGTTGTAAAATGGAGCTTCAGGGCACTGCAATTCACAATCCTACAGAGTTATAAATGATAACTCTCGTCCAAAAATATATTGAGGGAAGGCAAAGACGAGGAATTGAAATCAAGGCAGAATTGCAGGAAACAGATTTCAGGAGGTAGATTCGAATCGCCTTTAAAGCACATGAAAAGCGCCAAAACGTTGACAATGATGCCCTTGGCCAAAAAGGGCGTATGCGTTTTTTCCTGAATATATTCAGGAAAAAACGCATACGCCCTTTTTGGCCAACCAAGCAACCTGGAAAGGCCAATCAGCGCTACAAAGAAGTCTCGCTTCCCATCAGTCAAAAGGGCCATGCTGAAAAAAGTGTCAAAACCAGAAATGCAGGACAGGCCATGGAGAAATGGGAGCCTTGCTACACTGATGGGCGGGATGTAAATTGCCAACAGCCACTCTGGAGAAGTGTACGGTGTGTCCTGAAACATCTAAAAAACACAGCTTAGAGAGCATAGGGCACTTCCACGCATGGGGGTATAAAGTGGGAAAATTAAAAATCAGCAAGACACAAGCACCCCAAAGTTTAGGGCTGCTCTGTTGACAAGGACCTCCACTTCATTCCACCTTAAATATACCAGGAAAGCGAAAAATGGATAAAAAATTTGAGGGCCTTATGTACAATGGCATACCACTCAGCCATGAAATCAATGTCATAAGGCTAGTAGCAGCATGATGAGTGGATTTAGGTACGACGATTCTAAGTGAAATAAGTCACACAGAAAAGGACACTTCTCATAAGGTGTCACTTATAGAGGGAATGTAAAAACCGTTACACTTGAACTGAGTTACAAAACAGAACAGAGTCACACATGCAGAAAACACACTATGGCTGCTTAACGGGAAAGCGAGGTGGGGTGATACATAAAGCAAGAGTTTCAAATTAGCTCAGATACCGTTCCATAAACCCAATATGTAATAGACAAGACCTACTCCTTGCTCAGAGAACTGGACTCAACACGCCCGATTCACCGCACAAGAATATATCTGACTAGTAATAATCTTAAAACTTATGTATTGATATCTCTCTGTTAGTGTGTCAAGTGGGTGTAAAGCAGCATAAACACAGCCGTGAAAAGCAGCTAAACCCCATTATAAAAATAAATTTCTTTTAAAAACCCATGAAACAAAGACAGTGAAAGAGAGAGAAATTCTTACACAATTCGTTCAGGGGCTGTGATGCAACCTGGATTGACCATATCTAGACCCACAGCTGGATGAGACATAAGGGTGGACACTCTTGGGGCTGAGAGGTTTGGTGAGGTTGGGTGAGCAAACGCAGACCCTTTAAAGTAATACTGCGTGCTACCCATCGCATGGGTCCCAAATCTCCTGGTTCAAGGGCATCTTCCTACATCGAAAACATGCATGAGAAACCAAGAAGATGGTACACCGTGTGTTGGGGAAAGGTTTCTAAAATGCACCTCATTTCTCATCTCCTTGTGCTCGGGTTCGCCATTCCAGCCACTTTAGTAGCAATCTCCCTACTTGGAGCATCAGCATCTTTAACCTCCTGTTCCGTACAGGTTGCAATTTGTCCTGAGGATGAACGGGAAGACGGGGAACCAATGAGAGACTAGCTCTTGGTGTTGGGACAGGCACAGGTCACTCTATTTTCCCATCAGGAAGAAGAATTAACCACAGGCTCAGCCTGCCCCCCGGAACCAGAACAGGGCCTGAAGCCATCCTGCGCTTTTGCGGCCACCTCCCAAAAAAGCGAGTTGTAAAATGGAGCTTCAGGGCACTGCAATTCACAATCCTACAGAGTTATAAATGATAACTCTCGTCCAAAAATATATTGAGGGAAGGCAAAGACGAGGAATTGAAATCAAGGCAGAATTGCAGGAAACAGATTTCAGGAGGTAGATTCGAATCGCCTTTAAAGCACATGAAAAGCGCCAAAACGTTGACAATGATGCCCTTGGCCAAAAAGGGCGTATGCGTTTTTTCCTGAATATATTCAGGAAAAAACGCATACGCCTTTTTTGGCCAACCAAGCAACCTGGAAAGGCCAATCAGCGCTACAAAGAAGTCTCGCTTCCCATCAGTCAAAAGGGCCATGCTGAAAACAGTGTCAAAACCAGAAATGCAGGACAGGCCATGGAGAAATGGGAGCCTTGCTACACTGATGGGCGGGATGTAAATTGCCAACAGCCACTCTGGAGAAGTGTACGGTGTGTCCTGAAACATCTAAAAAACACAGCTTAGAGAGCATAGGGCACTTCCACGCATGGGGGTATAAAGTGGGAAAATTAAAAATCAGCAAGACACAAGCACCCCAAAGTTTAGGGCTGCTCTGTTGACAAGGACCTCCACTTCATTCCACCTTAAATATCCCAGGAAAGCGAAAAATGGATAAAAAATTTGAGGTCCTTATGTACAATGGCATACCACTCAGCCATGAAATCAATGTCATAAGGCTAGTAGCAGCATGATGAGTGGATTTAGGTACGACGATTCTAAGTGAAATAAGTCACACAGAAAAGGACACTTCTCATAAGGTGTCACTTATAGAGGGAATGTAAAAACCGTTACACTTGAACTGAGTTACAAAACAGAACAGAGTCACACATGCAGAAAACACACTATGGCTGCTTAACGGGAAAGCGAGGTGGGGTGATACATAAAGCAAGAGTTTCTAATTAGCTCAGATACCGTTCCATAAACCCAATATGTAATAGACAAGACCTACTCCTTGCTCAGAGAACTGGACTCAACACGCCCGATTCACCGCACAAGAATATATCTGACTAGTAATAATCTTAAAACCTAGGTATTGATATCTCTCTGTTAGTGTGTCTAGTGGGTGTAAAGCGGCATAAACAGAGCCGTGAAAAGCAGCTAAACCCCATTATAAAAATAAATTTCTTTTAAAAACCCATGAAACAAAGACAGTGAAAGAGAGAGAAATTCTTACACAATTCGTTCAGGGGCTGTGATGCAACCTGGATTGACCATATCTAGACCCACAGCTGGATGAGACATAAGGGTGGATACTCTTGGGGCTGAGAGGTTTGGTGAGGTTGGGTGAGCAAACGCAGACCCTTTAAAGTAATACTGCGTGCTACCCATCGCATGGGTCCCAAATCTCCAGGTTCAAGGGCATCTTCCTACATCGAAAACATGCATGAGAAACCAAGAAGATGGTACACCGTGTGTTGGGGAAAGGTTACTAAAATGCACCTCATTTCTCATCTCCTTGTGCTCGGGTTCGCCATTCCAGCCACTTTAGTTGCAATCTCCCTACTTGGAGCATCAGCATCTTTAACCTCCTGTTCCGTACAGGTTGCAATTTGTCCTGAGGATGAACGGGAAGACGGGGAAACAATGAGAGACTAGCTCTTGGTGTTGGGATAGGCACAGGTCACTCTATTTTCCCATCAGGAAGAAGAATTAACCACAGGGTCAGCCTGCACCCCGGAACCAGAACAGGGCCTGAAGCCATCCTGCGCTTTTGCGGCCAGCTCCCAAAAAAGCGAGTTGTAAAATGGAGCTTCAGGGCACTGCAATTCACAATCCTACAGAGTTATAAATGATAACTCTCGTCCACAAATATATTGAGGGAAGGCAAAGACGAGGAATTGAAATCAAGGCAGAATTGCAGGAAACAGATTTCAGGAGGTAGATTCGAATCGCCTTTAAAGCACATGAAAAGCGCCAAAACGTTGACAATGATGCCCTTGGCCAAAAAGGGCGTATGCGTTTTTTCCTGAATATATTCAGGAAAAAACGCATACGCCCTTTTTGGCCAACCAAGCAACCTGGAAAGGCAAATCAGCGCTACAAAGAAGTCTCGCTTCCCATCGGTCAAAAGGGCCATGCTGAAAAAAGTGTCAAAACCAGAAATGCAGGACAGGCCATGGAGAAATGGGAGCCTTGCTACACTGATGGGCGGGATGTAAATTGCCAACAGCCACTCTGGAGAAGTGTACGGTGTGTCCTGAAACATCTAAAAAACACAGCTTAGAGAGCATAGGGCACTTCCACGCATGGGGGTATAAAGTGGGAAAATTAAAAATCAGCAAGACACAAGCACCCCAAAGTTTAGGGATGCTCTGTTGACAAGGACCTCCACTTCATTCCACCTTAAATATCCCAGGAAAGCGAAAAATGGATAAAAAAGTTGTGGTCCTTATGTACAATGGCACACCACTCAGCCATGAAATCAATGTCATAAGGCTAGTAGCAGCATGATGAGTGGATTTAGGTACGACGATTCTAAGTGAAATAAGTCACACAGAAAAGGACACTTCTCATAAGGTGTCACTTATAGAGGTAATGTAAAAACCGTTACACTTGAACTGAGTTACAAAACAGAACAGAGTCACACATGCAGAAAACACACTATGGCTGCTTAACGGGAAAGCGAGGTGGGGTGATACATAAAGCAAGAGTTTCAAATTAGCTCAGATACCGTTCCATAAACCCAATATGTAATAGACAAGACCTACTCCTTGCTCAGAGAACTGGACTCAACACGCCCGATTCACCGCACAAGAATATATCTGACTAGTAATAATCTTAAAACTTATGTATTGATATCTCTCTGTTAGTGTGTCAAGTGGGTGTAAAGCGGCATAAACACAGCCGTGAAAAGCAGCTAAACCCCATTATAAAAATAAATTACTTTTAAAAACCCATGAAACAAAGACAGTGAAAGAGAGAGAAATTCTTACACAATTCGTTCAGGGGCTGTGATGCAACCTGGATTGACCATATGTAGACCCACAGCTGGATGAGACATAAGGGTGGACACTCTTGGGGCTGAGAGGTTTGGTGAGGTTGGGTGAGCAAACGCAGACCCTTTAAAGTAATACTGCGTGCTACCCATCGCATTGGTCCCAAATCTCCAGGTTCAAGGGCATCTTCCTACATCGAAAACATGCATGAGAAACCCAGAAGATGGTACACCGTGTGATGGGGAAAGGTTTCTAAAACGCACCTCATTTCTCATCTCCTTGTGCTCGGGTTTGCCATTCCAGCCACTTTACTAGCAATCTCCCTACTTGGAACATCAGCACCTTTAACCTCCTGTTCCGTACAGGTTGCAATTTGTCCTGAGGATGAACGGGAAGACGGGGAACCAATGAGAGATTAGCTCTTGGTGTTGGGACAGGCACAGGTCACTCTATTTTCCCATCAGGAAAAAGAATTAACCACAGGCTCAGCCTGCCCCCCGGAACCAGAACAGGGCCTGAAGCCATCCTGCGCTTTTGCGGCCACCTCCCAAAAAAGCGAGTTGTAAAATGGAGCTTCAGGGCACTGCAATTCACAATCCTACAGAGTTATAAATGATAACTCTCGTCCACAAATATATTGAGGGAAGGCAAAGACGAGGAATTGAAATCAAGGCAGAATTGCAGGAAACAGATTTCAGGAGGTAGATTCGAATCGCCTTTAAAGCACATGAAAAGCGCCAAAACGTTGACAATGATGCCCTTGGCCAAAAAGGGCGTAAGCGTTTTTTCCTGAATATATTCAGGAAAAAACGCTTACGCCCTTTTTGGCCAACCAAGCAACCTGGAAAGGCCAATCAGCGCTACAAAGAAGTCTCGCTTCCCATCAGTCAAAAGGGCCATGCTGAAAAAAGTGTCAAAACCAGAAATGCAGGACAGGCCATGGAGAAATGGGAGCCTTGCTACACTGATGGGCGGGATGTAAATTGCCAACAGCCACTCTGGAGAAGTGTACGGTGTGTCCTGAAACATCTAAAAAACACAGCTTAGAGAGCATAGGGCACTTCCACGCATGGGGGTATAAAGTGGGAAAATTAAAAATCAGCAAGACACAAGCACCCCAAAGTTTAGGGCTGCTCTGTTGACAAGGACCTCCACTTCATTCCACCTTAAATATCCCAGGAAAGCGAAAAATGGATAAAAAATTTGAGGTCCTTATGTACAATGGCATACCACTCAGCCATGAAATCAATGTCATAAGGCTAGTAGCAGCATGATGAGTGGATTTAGGTACGACGATTCTAAGTGAAATAAGTCACACAGAAAAGGACACTTCTCATAAGGTGTCACTTATAGAGGGAATGTAAAAACCGTTACACTTGAACTGAGTTACAAAACAGAACAGAGTCACACATGCAGAAAACACACTATGGCTGCTTAACGGGAAAGCGAGGTGGGGTGATACATAAAGGAAGAGTTTCAAATTAGCTCAGATACCGTTCCATAAACCCAATATGTAAAAGACAAGACCTACTCCTTGCTCAGAGAACTGGACTCAACACGCCCGATTCACCGCACAAGAATATATCTGACTAGTAATAATCTTAAAACCTATGTATTGATATCTCTCTGTTAGTGTGTCAAGTGGGTGTAAAGCGGCATAAACATAGCCGTGAAAAGCAGCTAAACCCCATTATAAAAATAAATTTCTTTTAAAAACCCATGAAACAAAGACAGTGAAAGAGAGAGAAATTCTTACACAATTCGTTCAGGGGCTGTGATGCAACCTGGATTGACCATATCTAGACCTACAGCTGGATGAGACATAAGGGTGGACACTCTTGGGGCTGAGAGGTTTGGTGAGGTTGGGTGAGCAAACGCAGACCCTTTAAAGTAATACTGTGTGCTACCCATCGCATGGGTCCCAAATCTCCAGGTTCAAGGGCATCTTCCTACATCGAAAACATGCATGAGAAACCAAGAAGATGGTACACCGTGTGTTGGGGAAAGGTTTCTAAAATGCACCTCATTTCTCATCTCCTTGTGCTCGGGTTCGCCATTCCAGCCACTTTAGTAGCAATCTCCCTACTTGGAGCATCAGCATCTTTAACCTCCTGTTCCGTACAGGTTGCAATTTGTCCTGAGGATGAACGGGAAGACGGGGAACCAATGAGAGACTAGCTCTTGGTGTTGGGACAGGCACAGGTCACTCTATTTTCCCATCAGGAAGAAGAATTAACCACAGGCTCAGCCTGCCCCCCGGAACCAGAACAGGGCCTGAAGCCATCCTGCGCTTTTGCGGCCACCTCCCAAAAAAGCGAGTTGTAAAATGGAGCTTCAGGGCACTGCAATTCACAATCCTACAGAGTTATAAATGATAACTCTCGTCCACAAATATATTGAGGGAAGGCAAAGACGAGGAATTGAAATCAAGGCAGAATTGCAGGAAACAGATTTCAGGAGGTAGATTCGAATCGCCTTTAAAGCACATGAAAAGCGCCAAAACGTTGACAATGATGCCCTTGGCCAAAAAGGGCGTATGCGTTTTTTCCTGAATATAATCAGGAAAAAACGCATACGCCCTTTTTGGCCAACCAAGCAACCTGGAAAGGCCAATCAGCGCTACAAAGAAGTCTCGCTTCCCATCAGTCAAAAGGGCCATGCTGAAAAAAGTGTCAAAACCAGAAATGCAGGACAGGCCATGGAGAAATGGGAGCCTTGCTACACTGATGGGCGGGATGTAAATTGCCAACAGCCACTCTGGAGAAGTGTACGGTGTGTCCTGAAACATCTAAAAAACACAGCTTAGAGAGCATAGGGCACTTCCACGCATGGGGGTATAAAGTGGGAAAATTAAAAATCAGCAAGACACAAGCACCCCAAAGTTTAGGGCTGCTCTGTTGACAAGGACCTCCACTTCATTCCACCTTAAATATACCAGGAAAGCGAAAAATGGATAAAAAATTTGAGGGCCTTATGTACAATGGCATACCACTCAGCCATGAAATCAACGTCATAAGGCTAGTAGCAGCATGATGAGTGGATTTAGGTACGACGATTCTAAGTGAAATAAGTCACACAGAAAAGGACACTTCTCATAAGGTGTCACTTATAGAGGGAATGTAAAAACCGTTACACTTGAACTGAGTTACAAAACAGAACAGAGTCACACATGCAGAAAACACACTATGGCTGCTTAACGGGAAAGCGAGGTGGGGTGATACATAAAGCAAGAGTTTCAAATTAGCTCAGATACCGTTCCATAAACCCAATATGTAATAGACAAGACCTACTCCTTGCTCAGAGAACTGGACTCAACACGCCCGATTCACCGCACAAGAATATATCTGACTAGTAATAATCTTAAAACTTATGTATTGATATCTCTCTGTTAGTGTGTCAAGTGGGTGTAAAGCGGCATAAACACAGCCGTGAAAAGCAGCTAAACCCCATTATAAAAATAAATTTCTTTTAAAAACCCATGAAACAAAGACAGTGAAAGAGAGAGAAATTCTTACACAATTCGTTCAGGGGCTGTGATGCAACCTGGATTGACCATATCTAGACCCACAGCTGGATGAGACATAAGGGTGGACACTCTTGGGGCTGAGAGGTTTGGTGAGGTTGGGTGAGCAAACGCAGACCCTTTAAAGTAATACTGCGTGCTACCCATCGCATGGGTCCCAAATCTCCAGGTTCAAGGGCATCTTCCTACATCGAAAACATGCATGAGAAACCAAGAAGATGGTACACAGTGTGTTGGGGAAAGGTTTCTAAAATGCACCTCATTTCTCATCTCCTTGTGCTCGGGTTCGCCATTCCAGCCACTTTAGTAGCAATCTCCCTACTTGGAGCATCAGCATCTTTAACCTCCTGTTCCGTACAGGTTGCAATTTGTCCTGAGGATGAACGGGAAGACGGGGAACCAATGAGAGACTAGCTCTTGGTGTTGGGACAGGCACAGGTCACTCTATTTTCCCATCAGGAAGAAGAATTAACCACAGGCTCAGCCTGCCCCCCGGAACCAGAACAGGGCCTGAAGCCATCCTGCGCTTTTGCGGCCACCTCCCAAAAAAGCGAGTTGTAAAATGGAGCTTCAGGGCACTGCAATTCACAATCCTACAGAGTTATAAATGATAACTCTCGTCCACAAATATATTGAGGGAAGGCAAAGACGAGGAATTGAAATCAAGGCAGAAATTGCAGGAAACAGATTTCAGGAGGTAGATTCGAATCGCCTTTAAAGCACATGAAAAGCGCCAAAACGTTGACAATGATGCCCTTGGCCAAAAAGGGCGTATGCGTTTTTTCCTGAATATATTCAGGAAAAAACGCATACGCCCTTTTTGGCCAACCAAGCAACCTGGAAAGGCCAATCAGCGCTACAAAGAAGTCTCGCTTCCCATCAGTCAAAAGGGCCATGCTGAAAAAAGTGTCAAAACCAGAAATGCAGGACAGGCCATGGAGAAATGGGAGCCTTGCTACACTGATGGGCGGGATGTAAATTGCCAACAGCCACTCTGGAGAAGTGTACGGTGTGTCCTGAAACATCTAAAAAACACAGCTTAGAGAGCATAGGGCACTTCCACGCATGGGGGTATAAAGTGGGAAAATTAAAAATCAGCAAGACACAAGCACCCCAAAGTTTAGGGCTGCTCTGTTGACAAGGACCTCCACTTCATTCCACCTTAAATATACCAGGAAAGCGAAAAATGGATAAAAAATTTGAGGGCCTTATGTACAATGGCATACCACTCAGCCATGAAATCAATGTCATAAGGCTAGTAGCAGCATGATGAGTGGATTTAGGTACGACGATTCTAAGTGAAATAAGTCACACAGAAAAGGACACTTCTCATAAGGTGTCACTTATAGAGGGAATGTAAAAACCGTTACACTTGAACTGAGTTACAAAACAGAACAGAGTCACACATGCAGAAAACACACTATGGCTGCTTAACGGGAAAGCGAGGTGGGGTGATACATAAAGCAAGAGTTTCAAATTAGCTCAGATACCGTTCCATAAACCCAATATGTAATAGACAAGACCTACTCCTTGCTCAGAGAACTGGACTCAACACGCCCGATTCACCGCACAAGAATATATCTGACTAGTAATAATCTTAAAACTTATGTATTGATATCTATCTGTTAGTGTGTCAAGTGGGTGTAAAGCGGCATAAACACAGCCGTGAAAAGCAGCTAAACCCCATTATAAAAATAAATTTCTTTTAAAAACCCATGAAACAAAGACAGTGAAAGAGAGAGAAATTCTTACACAATTCGTTCAGGGGCTGTGATGCAACCTGGATTGACCATATCTAGACCCACAGCTGGATGAGACATAAGGGTGGACACTCTTGGGGCTGAGAGGTTTGGTGAGGTTGGGTGAGAAAACGCAGACCCTTTAAAGTAATACTGCGTGCTACCCATCGCATGGGTTCCAAATCTCCAGGTTCAAGGGCATCTTCCTACATCGAAAACATGCATGAGAAACCAAGAAGATGGTACACCGTGTGTTGGGGAAAGGTTTCTAAAATGCACCTCATTTCTCATCTCCTTGTGCTCGGGTTCGCCATTCCAGCCACTTTAGTAGCAATCTCCCTACTTGGAGCATCAGCATCTTTAACCTCCTGTTCCGTACAGGTTGCAATTTGTCCTGAGGATGAACGGGAAGACGGGGAACCAATGAGAGACTAGCTCTTGGTGTTGGGACAGGCACAGGTCACTCTATTTTCCCATCAGGAAGAAGAATTAACCACAGGCTCAGCCTGCCCCCCGGAACCAGAACAGGGCCTGAAGCCATCCTGCGCTTTTGCGGCCACCTCCCAAAAAAGCGAGTTGTAAAATGGAGCTTCAGGGCACTGCAATTCACAATCCTACAGAGTTATAAATGATAACTCTCGTCCACAAATATATTGAGGGAAGGCAAAGACGAGGAATTGAAATCAAGGCTGAATTGCAGGAAACAGATTTCAGGAGGTAGATTCGAATCGCCTTTAAAGCACATGAAAAGCGCCAAAACGTTGACAATGATGCCCTTGGCCAAAAAGGGCGTATGCGTTTTTTCCTGAATATATTCAGGAAAAAACGCATATGCCCTTTTTGGCCAACCAAGCAACCTGGAAAGGCCAATCAGCGCTACAAAGAAGTCTCGCTTCCCATCAGTCAAAAGGGCCATGCTGAAAAAAGTGTCAAAACCAGAAATGCAGGACAGGCCATGGAGAAATGGGAGCCTTGCTACACTGATGGGCGGGATGTAAATTGCCAACAGCCACTCTGGAGAAGTGTACGGTGTGTCCTGAAACATCTAAAAAACACAGCTTAGAGAGCATAGGGCACTTCCACGCATGGGGGTATAAAGTGGGAAAATTAAAAATCAGCAAGATACAAGCACCCCAAAGTTTAGGGCTGCTCTGTTGACAAGGACCTCCACTTCATTCCACCTTAAATATACCAGGAAAGCGAAAAATGGATAAAAAATTTGAGGTCCTTATGTACAATGGCATACCACTCAGCCATGAAATCAATGTCATAAGGCTAGTAGCAGCATGATGAGTGGATTTAGGTACGACGATTCTAAGTGAAATAAGTCACACAGAAAAGGACACTTCTCATAAGGTGTCACTTATAGAGGGAATGTAAAAACCGTTACACTTGAACTGAGTTACAATACAGAACAGAGTCACACATGCAGAAAACACACTATGGCTGCTTAACGGGAAAGCGAGGTGGGGTGATACATAAAGCAAGAGTTTCAAATTAGCTCAGATACCGTTCCATAAACCCAATATGTAATAGACAAGACCTACTCCTTGCTCAGAGAACTGGACTCAACACGCCCGATTCACCGCACAAGAATATATCTGACTAGTAATAATCTTAAAACCTAGGTATTGATATCTCTCTGTTAGTGTGTCTAGTGGGTGTAAAGCGGCATAAACAGAGCCGTGAAAAGCAGCTAAACCCCATTATAAAAATAAATTTCTTTTAAAAACCCATGAAACAAAGACAGTGAAAGAGAGAGAAATTCTTACACAATTCGTTCAGGGGCTGTGATGCAACCTGGATTGACCATATCTAGACCCACAGCTGGATGAGACATAAGGGTGGATACTCTTGGGGCTGAGAGGTTTGGTGAGGTTGGGTGAGCAAACGCAGACCCTTTAAAGTAATACTGTGTGCTACCCATCGCATGGGTCCCAAATCTCCAGGTTCAAGGGCATCTTCCTACATCGAAAACATGCATGAGAAACCAAGAAGATGGTACACCGTGTGTTGGGGAAAGGTTACTAAAATGCACCTCATTTCTCATCTCCTTGTGCTCGGGTTCGCCATTCCAGCCACTTTAGTTGCAATCTCCCTACTTGGAGCATCAGCATCTTTAACCTCCTGTTCCGTACAGGTTGCAATTTGTCCTGAGGATGAACGGGAAGACGGGGAAACAATGAGAGACTAGCTCTTGGTGTTGGGATAGGCACAGGTCACTCTATTTTCCCATCAGGAAGAAGAATTAACCACAGGGTCAGCCTGCACCCCGGAACCAGAACAGGGCCTGAAGCCATCCTGCGCTTTTGCGGCCAGCTCCCAAAAAAGCGAGTTGTAAAATGGAGCTTCAGGGCACTGCAATTCACAATCCTACAGAGTTATAAATGATAACTCTCGTCCACAAATATATTGAGGGAAGGCAAAGACGAGGAATTGAAATCAAGGCAGAATTGCAGGAAACAGATTTCAGGAGGTAGATTCGAATCGCCTTTAAAGCACATGAAAAGCGCCAAAACGTTGACAATGATGCCCTTGGCCAAAAAGGGCGTATGCGTTTTTTCCTGAATATATTCAGGAAAAAACGCATACGCCCTTTTTGGCCAACCAAGCAACCTGGAAAGGCGAATCAGCGCTACAAAGAAGTCTCGCTTCCCATCGGTCAAAAGGGCCATGCTGAAAAAAGTGTCAAAACCAGAAATGCAGGACAGGCCATGGAGAAATGGGAGCCTTGCTACACTGATGGGCGGGATGTAAATTGCCAACAGCCACTCTGGAGAAGTGTACGGTGTGTCCTGAAACATCTAAAAAACACAGCTTAGAGAGCATAGGGCACTTCCACGCATGGGGGTATAAAGTGGGAAAATTAAAAATCAGCAAGACACAAGCACCCCAAAGTTTAGGGATGCTCTGTTGACAAGGACCTCCACTTCATTCCACCTTAAATATCCCAGGAAAGCGAAAAATGGATAAAAAAGTTGTGGTCCTTATGTACAATGGCACACCACTCAGCCATGAAATCAATGTCATAAGGCTAGTAGCAGCATGATGAGTGGATTTAGGTACGACGATTCTAAGTGAAATAAGTCACACAGAAAAGGACACTTCTCATAAGGTGTCACTTATAGAGGGAATGTAAAAACCGTTACACTTGAACTGAGTTACAAAACAGAACAGAGTCACACATGCAGAAAACACATTATGGCTGCTTAACGGGAAAGCGAGGTGGGGTGATACATAAAGCAAGAGTTTCAAATTAGCTCAGATACCGTTCCATAAACCCAATATGTAATAGACAAGACCTACTCCTTGCTCAGAGAACTGGACTCAACACGCCTGATTCACCGCACAAGAATATATCTGACTAGTAATAATCTTAAAACCTATGTATTGATATCTCTCTGTTAGTGTGTCAAGTGGGTGTAAAGCGGCATAAACACAGCCGTGAAAAGCAGCTAAACCCCATTATAAAAATCAATTTCTTTTAAAAACCCATGAAACAAAGACAGTGAAAGAGAGAGAAATTCTTACACAATTCGTTCAGGGGCTGTGATGCAACCTGGATTGACCATATGTAGACCCACAGCTGGATGAGACATAAGGGTGGACACTCTTGGGGCTCAGAGGTTTGGTGAGGTTGGGTGAGCAAACGCAGACCCTTTAAAGTAATAGTGCGTGCTACCCATCGCATTGGTCCCAAATCTCCAGGTTCAAGGGCATCTTCCTACATCGAAAACATGCATGAGAAACCAAGAAGATGGTACACCGTGTGATGGGGAAAGGTTTCTAAAACGCACCTCATTTCTCATCTCCTTGTGCTCTGGTTTGCCATTCCAGCCACTTTACTAGCAATCTCCCTACTTGGAACATCAGCACCTTTAACCTCCTGTTCCGTACAGGTTGCAATTTGTCCTGAGGATGAACGGGAAGACGGGGAACCAATGAGAGATTAGCTCTTGGTGTTGGGACAGGCACAGGTCACTCTATTTTCCCATCAGGAAGAAGAATTAACCACAGGCTCAGCCTGCCCCCCGGAACCAGAACAGGGCCTGAAGCCATCCTGCGCTTTTGCGGCCACCTCCCAAAAAAGCGAGTTGTAAAATGGAGCTTCAGGGCACTGCAATTCACAATCCTACAGAGTTATAAATGATAACTCTCGTCCACAAATATATTGAGGGAAGGCAAAGACGAGGAATTGAAATCAAGGCAGAATTGCAGGAAACAGATTTCAGGAGGTAGATTCGAATCGCCTTTAAAGCACATGAAAAGCGCCAAAACGTTGACAATGATGCCCTTGGCCAAAAAGGGCATATGCGTTTTTTCCTGAATATATTCAGGAAAAAACGCTTACGCCCTTTTTGGCCAACCAAGCAACCCGGAAAGGCCAATCAGCGCTACAAAGAAGTCTCGCTTCCCATCAGTCAAAAGGGCCATGCTGAAAAAAGTGTCAAAACCAGAAATGCAGGACAGGCCATGGAGAAATGGGAGCCTTGCTACACTGATGGGCGGGATGTAAATTGCCAACAGCCACTCTGGAGAAGTGTACGGTGTGTCCTGAAACATCTAAAAAACACAGCTTAGAGAGCATAGGGCACTTCCACGCATGGGGGTATAAAGTGGGAAAATTAAAAATCAGCAAGACACAAGCACCCCAAAGTTTAGGGCTGCTCTGTTGACAAGGACCTCCACTTCATTCCACCTTAAATATCCCAGGAAAGCGAAAAATGGATAAAAAATTTGAGGTCCTTATGTACAATGGCATACCACTCAGCCATGAAATCAATGTCATAAGGCTAGTAGCAGCATGATGAGTGGATTTAGGTACGACGATTCTAAGTGAAATAAGTCACACAGAAAAGGACACTTCTCATAAGGTGTCACTTATAGAGGGAATGTAAAAACCGTTACACTTGAACTGAGTTACAAAACAGAACAGAGTCACACATGCAGAAAACACACTATGGCTGCTTAACGGGAAAGCGAGGTGGGGTGATACATAAAGCAAGAGTTTCAAATTAGCTCAGATACCGTTCCATAAACCCAATATGTAAAAGACAAGACCTACTCCTTGCTCAGAGAACTGGACTCAACACGCCCGATTCACCGCACAAGAATATATCTGACTAGTAATAATCTTAAAACCTATGTATTGATATCTCTCTGTTAGTGTGTCAAGTGGGTGTAAAGCGGCATAAACATAGCCGTGAAAAGCAGCTAAACCCCATTATAAAAATAAATTTCTTTTAAAAACCCATGAAACAAAGACAGTGAAAGAGAGAGAAATTCTTACACAATTCGTTCAGGGGCTGTGATGCAACCTGGATTGACCATATCTAGACCCACAGCTGGATGAGACATAAGGGTGGACACTCTTGGGGCTGAGAGGTTTGGTGAGGTTGGGTGAGAAAACGCAGACCCTTTAAAGTAATACTGTGTGCTACCCATCGCATGGGTCCCAAATCTCCAGGTTCAAGGGCATCTTCCTACATCGAAAACATGCATGAGAAACCAAGAAGATACACCGTGTGTTGGGGAAAGGTTTCTAAAATGCACCTCATTTCTCATCTCCTTGTGCTCGGGTTCGCCATTCCAGCCACTTTAGTAGCAATCTCCCTACTTGGAGCATCAGCATCTTTAACCTCCTGTTCCGTACAGGTTGCAATTTGTCCTGAGGATGAACGGGAAGACGGGGAACCAATGAGAGACTAGCTCTTGGTGTTGGGACAGGCACAGGTCACTCTATTTTCCCATCAGGAAGAAGAATTAACCACAGGCTCAGCCTGCCCCCCGGAACCAGAACAGGGCCTGAAGCCATCCTGCGCTTTTGCGGCCACCTCCCAAAAAAGCGAGTTGTAAAATGGAGCTTCAGGGCACTGCAATTCACAATCCTACAGAGTTATAAATGATAACTCTCGTCCACAAATATATTGAGGGAAGGCAAAGACGAGGAATTGAAATCAAGGCAGAATTGCAGGAAACAGATTTCAGGAGGTAGATTCGAATCGCCTTTAAAGCACATGAAAAGCGCCAAAACGTTGACAATGATGCCCTTGGCCAAAAAGGGCGTATGCGTTTTTTCCTGAATATATTCAGGAAAAAACGCATACGCCCTTTTTGGCCAACCAAGCAACCTGGAAAGGCCAATCAGCGCTACAAAGAAGTCTCGCTTCCCATCAGTCAAAAGGGCCATGCTGAAAAAAGTGTCAAAACCAGAAATGCAGGACAGGCCATGGAGAAATGGGAGCCTTGCTACACTGATGGGCGGGATGTAAATTGCCAACAGCCACTCAGGAGAAGTGTACGGTGTGTCCTGAAACATCTAAAAAACACAGCTTAGAGAGCATAGGGCACTTCCACGCATGGGGGTATAAAGTGGGAAAATTAAAAATCAGCAAGACACAAGCACCCCAAAGTTTAGGGCTGCTCTGTTGACAAGGACCTCCACTTCATTCCACCTTAAATATACCAGGAAAGCGAAAAATGGATAAAAAATTTGAGGGCCTTATGTACAATGGCATACCACTCAGCCATGAAATCAACGTCATAAGGCTAGTAGCAGCATGATGAGTGGATTTAGGTACGACGATTCTAAGTGAAATAAGTCACACAGAAAAGGACACTTCTCATAAGGTGTCACTTATAGAGGGAATGTAAAAACCGTTACACTTGAACTGAGTTACAAAACAGAACAGAGTCACACATGCAGAAAACACACTATGGCTGCTTAACGGGAAAGCGAGGTGGGGTGATACATAAAGCAAGAGTTTCAAATTAGCTCAGATACCGTTCCATAAACCCAATATGTAATAGACAAGACCTACTCCTTGCTCAGAGAACTGGACTCAACACGCCCGATTCACCGCACAAGAATATATCTGACTAGTAATAATCTTAAAACTTATGTATTGATATCTCTCTGTTAGTGTGTCAAGTGGGTGTAAAGCGGCATAAACACAGCCGTGAAAAGCAGCTAAACCCCATTATAAAAATAAATTTCTTTTAAAAACCCATGAAACAAAGACAGTGAAAGAGAGAGAAATTCTTACACAATTCGTTCAGGGGCTGTGATGCAACCTGGATTGACCATATCTAGACCCACAGCTGGATGAGACATAAGGGTGGACACTCTTGGGGCTGAGAGGTTTGGTGAGGTTCGGTGAGCAAACGCAGACCCTTTAAAGTAATACTGCGTGCTACCCATCGCATGGGTCCCAAATCTCCAGGTTCAAGGGCATCTTCCTACATCGAAAACATGCATGAGAAACCAAGAAGATGGTACACAGTGTGTTGGGGAAAGGTTTCTAAAATGCACCTCATTTCTCATCTCCTTGTGCTCGGGTTCGCCATTCCAGCCACTTTAGTAGCAATCTCCCTACTTGGAGCATCAGCATCTTTAACCTCCTGTTCCGTACAGGTTGCAATTTGTCCTGAGGATGAACGGGAAGACGGGGAACCAATGAGAGACTAGCTCTTGGTGTTGGGACAGGCACAGGTCACTCTATTTTCCCATCAGGAAGAAGAATTAACCACAGGCTCAGCCTGCCCCCCGGAACCAGAACAGGGCCTGAAGCCATCCTGCGCTTTTGCGGCCAGCTCCCAAAAAAGCGAGTTGTAAAATGGAGCTTCAGGGCACTGCAATTCACAATCCTACAGAGTTATAAATGATAACTCTCGTCCACAAATATATTGAGGGAAGGCAAAGACGAGGAATTGAAATCAAGGCAGAATTGCAGGAAACAGATTTCAGGAGGTAGATTCGAATCGCCTTTAAAGCACATGAAAAGCGCCAAAACGTTGACAATGATGCCCTTGGCCAAAAAGGGCATATGCGTTTTTTCCTGAATATATTCAGGAAAAAACGCTTACGCCCTTTTTGGCCAACCAAGCAACCCGGAAAGGCCAATCAGCGCTACAAAGAAGTCTCGCTTCCCATCAGTCAAAAGGGCCATGCTGAAAAAAGTGTCAAAACCAGAAATGCAGGACAGGCCATGGAGAAATGGGAGCCTTGCTACACTGATGGGCGGGATGTAAATTGCCAACAGCCACTCTGGAGAAGTGTACGGTGTGTCCTGAAACATCTAAAAAACACAGCTTAGAGAGCATAGGGCACTTCCACGCATGGGGGTATAAAGTGGGAAAATTAAAAATCAGCAAGACACAAGCACCCCAAAGTTTAGGGCTGCTCTGTTGACAAGGACCTCCACTTCATTCCACCTTAAATATCCCAGGAAAGCGAAAAATGGATAAAAAATTTGAGGTCCTTATGTACAATGGCATACCACTCAGCCATGAAATCAATGTCATAAGGCTAGTAGCAGCATGATGAGTGGATTTAGGTACGACGATTCTAAGTGAAATAAGTCACACAGAAAAGGACACTTCTCATAAGGTGTCACTTATAGAGGGAATGTAAAAACCGTTACACTTGAACTGAGTTACAAAACAGAACAGAGTCACACATGCAGAAAACACACTATGGCTGCTTAACGGGAAAGCGAGGTGGGGTGATACATAAAGCAAGAGTTTCAAATTAGCTCAGATACCGTTCCATAAACCCAATATGTAAAAGACAAGACCTACTCCTTGCTCAGAGAACTGGACTCAACACGCCCGATTCACCGCACAAGAATATATCTGACTAGTAATAATCTTAAAACCTATGTATTGATATCTCTCTGTTAGTGTGTCAAGTGGGTGTAAAGCGGCATAAACATAGCCGTGAAAAGCAGCTAAACCCCATTATAAAAATAAATTTCTTTTAAAAACCCATGAAACAAAGACAGTGAAAGAGAGAGAAATTCTTACACAATTCGTTCAGGGGCTGTGATGCAACCTGGATTGACCATATCTAGACCCACAGCTGGATGAGACATAAGGGTGGACACTCTTGGGGCTGAGAGGTTTGGTGAGGTTGGGTGAGCAAACGCAGACCCTTTAAAGTAATACTGTGTGCTACCCATCGCATGGGTCCCAAATCTCCAGGTTCAAGGGCATCTTCCTACATCGAAAACATGCATGAGAAACCAAGAAGATGGTACACCGTGTGTTGGGGAAAGGTTTCTAAAATGCACCTCATTTCTCATCTCCTTGTGCTCGGGTTCGCCATTCCAGCCACTTTAGTAGCAATCTCCCTACTTGGAGCATCAGCATCTTTAACCTCCTGTTCCGTACAGGTTGCAATTTGTCCTGAGGATGAACGGGAAGACGGGGAACCAATGAGAGACTAGCTCTTGGTGTTGGGACAGGCACAGGTCACTCTATTTTCCCATCAGGAAGAAGAATTAACCACAGGCTCAGCCTGCCCCCCGGAACCAGAACAGGGCCTGAAGCCATCCTGCGCTTTTGCGGCCACCTCCCAAAAAAGCGAGTTGTAAAATGGAGCTTCAGGGCACTGCAATTCACAATCCTACAGAGTTATAAATGATAACTCTCGTCCACAAATATATTGAGGGAAGGCAAAGACGAGGAATTGAAATCAAGGCAGAATTGCAGGAAACAGATTTCAGGAGGTAGATTCGAATCGCCTTTAAAGCACATGAAAAGCGCCAAAACGTTGACAATGATGCCCTTGGCCAAAAAGGGCGTATGCGTTTTTTCCTGAATATATTCAGGAAAAAACGCATACGCCCTTTTTGGCCAACCAAGCAACCTGGAAAGGCCAATCAGCGCTACAAAGAAGTCTCGCTTCCCATCAGTCAAAAGGGCCATGCTGAAAAAAGTGTCAAAACCAGAAATGCAGGACAGGCCATGGAGAAATGGGAGCCTTGCTACACTGATGGGCGGGATGTAAATTGCCAACAGCCACTCAGGAGAAGTGTACGGTGTGTCCTGAAACATCTAAAAAACACAGCTTAGAGAGCATAGGGCACTTCCACGCATGGGGGTATAAAGTGGGAAAATTAAAAATCAGCAAGACACAAGCACCCCAAAGTTTAGGGCTGCTCTGTTGACAAGGACCTCCACTTCATTCCACCTTAAATATACCAGGAAAGCGAAAAATGGATAAAAAATTTGAGGGCCTTATGTACAATGGCATACCACTCAGCCATGAAATCAACGTCATAAGGCTAGTAGCAGCATGATGAGTGGATTTAGGTACGACGATTCTAAGTGAAATAAGTCACACAGAAAAGGACACTTCTCATAAGGTGTCACTTATAGAGGGAATGTAAAAACCGTTACACTTGAACTGAGTTACAAAACAGAACAGAGTCACACATGCAGAAAACACACTATGGCTGCTTAACGGGAAAGCGAGGTGGGGTGATACATAAAGCAAGAGTTTCAAATTAGCTCAGATACCGTTCCATAAACCCAATATGTAATAGACAAGACCTACTCCTTGCTCAGAGAACTGGACTCAACACGCCCGATTCACCGCACAAGAATATATCTGACTAGTAATAATCTTAAAACTTATGTATTGATATCTCTCTGTTAGTGTGTCAAGTGGGTGTAAAGCGGCATAAACACAGCCGTGAAAAGCAGCTAAACCCCATTATAAAAATAAATTTCTTTTAAAAACCCATGAAACAAAGACAGTGAAAGAGAGAGAAATTCTTACACAATTCGTTCAGGGGCTGTGATGCAACCTGGATTGACCATATCTAGACCCACAGCTGGATGAGACATAAGGGTGGACACTCTTGGGGCTGAGAGGTTTGGTGAGGTTCGGTGAGCAAACGCAGACCCTTTAAAGTAATACTGCGTGCTACCCATCGCATGGGTCCCAAATCTCCAGGTTCAAGGGCATCTTCCTACATCGAAAACATGCATGAGAAACCAAGAAGATGGTACACAGTGTGTTGGGGAAAGGTTTCTAAAATGCACCTCATTTCTCATCTCCTTGTGCTCGGGTTCGCCATTCCAGCCACTTTAGTAGCAATCTCCCTACTTGGAGCATCAGCATCTTTAACCTCCTGTTCCGTACAGGTTGCAATTTGTCCTGAGGATGAACGGGAAGACGGGGAACCAATGAGAGACTAGCTCTTGGTGTTGGGACAGGCACAGGTCACTCTATTTTCCCATCAGGAAGAAGAATTAACCACAGGCTCAGCCTGCCCCCCGGAACCAGAACAGGGCCTGAAGCCATCCTGCGCTTTTGCGGCCACCTCCCAAAAAAGCGAGTTGTAAAATGGAGCTTCAGGGCACTGCAATTCACAATCCTACAGAGTTATAAATGATAACTCTCGTCCACAAATATATTGAGGGAAGGCAAAGACGAGGAATTGAAATCAAGGCAGAATTGCAGGAAACAGATTTCAGGAGGTAGATTCGAATCGCCTTTAAAGCACATGAAAAGCGCCAAAACGTTGACAATGATGCCCTTGGCCAAAAAGGGCGTATGCGTTTTTTCCTGAATATATTCAGGAAAAAACGCATACGCCCTTTTTGGCCAACCAAGCAACCTGGAAAGGCCAATCAGCGCTACAAAGAAGTCTCGCTTCCCATCAGTCAAAAGGGCCATGCTGAAAAAAGTGTCAAAACCAGAAATGCAGGACAGGCCATGGAGAAATGGGAGCCTTGCTACACTGATGGGCGGGATGTAAATTGCCAACAGCCACTCTGGAGAAGTGTACGGTGTGTCCTGAAACATCTAAAAAACACAGCTTAGAGAGCATAGGGCACTTCCACGCATGGGGGTATAAAGTGGGAAAATTAAAAATCAGCAAGACACAAGCACCCCAAAGTTTAGGGCTGCTCTGTTGACAAGGACCTCCACTTCATTCCACCTTAAATATACCAGGAAAGCGAAAAATGGATAAAAAATTTGAGGGCCTTATGTACAATGGCATACCACTCAGCCATGAAATCAATGTCATAAGGCTAGTAGCAGCATGATGAGTGGATTTAGGTACGACGATTCTAAGTGAAATAAGTCACACAGAAAAGGACACTTCTCATAAGGTGTCACTTATAGAGGGAATGTAAAAACCGTTACACTTGAACTGAGTTACAAAACAGAACAGAGTCACACATGCAGAAAACACACTATGGCTGCTTAACGGGAAAGCGAGGTGGGGTGATACATAAAGCAAGAGTTTCAAATTAGCTCAGATACCGTTCCATAAACCCAATATGTAATAGACAAGACCTACTCCTTGCTCAGAGAACTGGACTCAACACGCCCGATTCACCGCACAAGAATATATCTGACTAGTAATAATCTTAAAACTTATGTATTGATATCTCTCTGTTAGTGTGTCAAGTGGGTGTAAAGCGGCATAAACACAGCCGTGAAAAGCAGCTAAACCCCATTATAAAAATAAATTTCTTTTAAAAACCCATGAAACAAAGACAGTGAAAGAGAGAGAAATTCTTACACAATTCGTTCAGGGGCTGTGATGCAACCTGGATTGACCATATCTAGACCCACAGCTGGATGAGACATAAGGGTGGACACTCTTGGGGCTGAGAGGTTTGGTGAGGTTGGGTGAGCAAACGCAGACCCTTTAAAGTAATACTGCGTGCTACCCATCGCATGGGTCCCAAATCTCCTGGTTCAAGGGCATCTTCCTACATCGAAAACATGCATGAGAAACCAAGAAGATGGTACACCGTGTGTTGGGGAAAGGTTTCTAAAATGCACCTCATTTCTCATCTCCTTGTGCTCGGGTTCGCCATTCCAGCCACTTTAGTAGCAATCTCCCTACTTGGAGCATCAGCATCTTTAACCTCCTGTTCCGTACAGGTTGCAATTTGTCCTGAGGATGAACGGGAAGACGGGGAACCAATGAGAGACTAGCTCTTGGTGTTGGGACAGGCACAGGTCACTCTATTTTCCCATCAGGAAGAAGAATTAACCACAGGCTCAGCCTGCCCCCCGGAACCAGAACAGGGCCTGAAGCCATCCTGCGCTTTTGCGGCCACCTCCCAAAAAAGCGAGTTGTAAAATGGAGCTTCAGGGCACTGCAATTCACAATCCTACAGAGTTATAAATGATAACTCTCATCCAAAAATATATTGAGGGAAGGCAAAGACGAGGAATTGAAATCAAGGCAGAATTGCAGGAAACAGATTTCAGGAGGTAGATTCGAATCGCCTTTAAAGCACATGAAAAGCGCCAAAACGTTGACAATGATGCCCTTGGCCAAAAAGGGCGTATGCGTTTTTTCCTGAATATATTCAGGAAAAAACGCATACGCCTTTTTTGGCCAACCAAGCAACCTGGAAAGGCCAATCAGCGCTACAAAGAAGTCTCGCTTCCCATCGGTCAAAAGGGCCATGCTGAAAACAGTGTCAAAACCAGAAATGCAGGACAGGCCATGGAGAAATGGGAGCCTTGCTACACTGATGGGCGGGATGTAAATTGCCAACAGCCACTCTGGAGAAGTGTACGGTGTGTCCTGAAACATCTAAAAAACACAGCTTAGAGAGCATAGGGCACTTCCACGCATGGGGGTATAAAGTGGGAAAATTAAAAATCAGCAAGACACAAGCACCCCAAAGTTTAGGGCTGCTCTGTTGACAAGGACCTCCACTTCATTCCACCTTAAATATCCCAGGAAAGCGAAAAATGGATAAAAAATTTGAGGTCCTTATGTACAATGGCATACCACTCAGCCATGAAATCAATGTCATAAGGCTAGTAGCAGCATGATGAGTGGATTTAGGTACGACGATTCTAAGTGAAATAAGTCACACAGAAAAGGACACTTCTCATAAGGTGTCACTTATAGAGGGAATGTAAAAACCGTTACACTTGAACTGAGTTACAAAACAGAACAGAGTCACACATGCAGAAAACACACTATGGCTGCTTAACGGGAAAGCGAGGTGGGGTGATACATAAAGCAAGAGTTTCTAATTAGCTCAGATACCGTTCCATAAACCCAATATGTAATAGACAAGACCTACTCCTTGCTCAGAGAACTGGACTCAACACGCCCGATTCACCGCACAAGAATATATCTGACTAGTAATAATCTTAAAACCTAGGTATTGATATCTCTCTGTTAGTGTGTCTAGTGGGTGTAAAGCGGCATAAACAGAGCCGTGAAAAGCAGCTAAACCCCATTATAAAAATAAATTTCTTTTAAAAACCCATGAAACAAAGACAGTGAAAGAGAGAGAAATTCTTACACAATTCGTTCAGGGGCTGTGATGCAACCTGGATTGACCATATCTAGACCCACAGCTGGATGAGACATAAGGGTGGATACTCTTGGGGCTGAGAGGTTTGGTGAGGTTGGGTGAGCAAACGCAGACCCTTTAAAGTAATACTGCGTGCTACCCATCGCATGGGTCCCAAATCTCCAGGTTCAAGGGCATCTTCCTACATCGAAAACATGCATGAGAAACCAAGAAGATGGTACACCGTGTGTTGGGGAAAGGTTACTAAAATGCACCTCATTTCTCATCTCCTTGTGCTCGGGTTCGCCATTCCAGCCACTTTAGTTGCAATCTCCCTACTTGGAGCATCAGCATCTTTAACCTCCTGTTCCGTACAGGTTGCAATTTGTCCTGAGGATGAACGGGAAGACGGGGAAACAATGAGAGACTAGCTCTTGGTGTTGGGATAGGCACAGGTCACTCTATTTTCCCATCAGGAAGAAGAATTAACCACAGGGTCAGCCTGCACCCCGGAACCAGAACAGGGCCTGAAGCCATCCTGCGCTTTTGCGGCCAGCTCCCAAAAAAGCGAGTTGTAAAATGGAGCTTCAGGGCACTGCAATTCACAATCCTACAGAGTTATAAATGATAACTCTCGTCCACAAATATATTGAGGGAAGGCAAAGACGAGGAATTGAAATCAAGGCAGAATTGCAGGAAACAGATTTCAGGAGGTAGATTCGAATCGCCTTTAAAGCACATGAAAAGCGCCAAAACGTTGACAATGATGCCCTTGGCCAAAAAGGGCGTATGCGTTTTTTCCTGAATATATTCAGGAAAAAACGCATACGCCCTTTTTGGCCAACCAAGCAACCTGGAAAGGCAAATCAGCGCTACAAAGAAGTCTCGCTTCCCATCGGTCAAAAGGGCCATGCTGAAAAAAGTGTCAAAACCAGAAATGCAGGACAGGCCATGGAGAAATGGGAGCCTTGCTACACTGATGGGCGGGATGTAAATTGCCAACAGCCACTCTGGAGAAGTGTACGGTGTGTCCTGAAACATCTAAAAAACACAGCTTAGAGAGCATAGGGCACTTCCACGCATGGGGGTATAAAGTGGGAAAATTAAAAATCAGCAAGACACAAGCACCCCAAAGTTTAGGGATGCTCTGTTGACAAGGACCTCCACTTCATTCCACCTTAAATATCCCAGGAAAGCGAAAAATGGATAAAAAAGTTGTGGTCCTTATGTACAATGGCACACCACTCAGCCATGAAATCAATGTCATAAGGCTAGTAGCAGCATGATGAGTGGATTTAGGTACGACGATTCTAAGTGAAATAAGTCACACAGAAAAGGACACTTCTCATAAGGTGTCACTTATAGAGGTAATGTAAAAACCGTTACACTTGAACTGAGTTACAAAACAGAACAGAGTCACACATGCAGAAAACACACTATGGCTGCTTAACGGGAAAGCGAGGTGGGGTGATACATAAAGCAAGAGTTTCAAATTAGCTCAGATACCGTTCCATAAACCCAATATGTAATAGACAAGACCTACTCCTTGCTCAGAGAACTGGACTCAACACGCCTGATTCACCGCACAAGAATATATCTGACTAGTAATAATCTTAAAACCTATGTATTGATATCTCTCTGTTAGTGTGTCAAGTGGGTGTAAAGCGGCATAAACACAGCCGTGAAAAGCAGCTAAACCCCATTATAAAAATCAATTTCTTTTAAAAACCCATGAAACAAAGACAGTGAAAGAGAGAGAAATTCTTACACAATTCGTTCAGGGGCTGTGATGCAACCTGGATTGACCATATGTAGACCCACAGCTGGATGAGACATAAGGGTGGACACTCTTGGGGCTGAGAGGTTTGGTGAGGTTGGGTGAGCAAACGCAGACCCTTTAAAGTAATACTGCGTGCTACCCATCGCATTGGTCCCAAATCTCCAGGTTCAAGGGCATCTTCCTACATCGAAAACATGCATGAGAAACCCAGAAGATGGTACACCGTGTGATGGGGAAAGGTTTCTAAAACGCACCTCATTTCTCATCTCCTTGTGCTCGGGTTTGCCATTCCAGCCACTTTACTAGCAATCTCCCTACTTGGAACATCAGCACCTTTAACCTCCTGTTCCGTACAGGTTGCAATTTGTCCTGAGGATGAACGGGAAGACGGGGAACCAATGAGAGATTAGCTCTTGGTGTTGGGACAGGCACAGGTCACTCTATTTTCCCATCAGGAAGAAGAATTAACCACAGGCTCAGCCTGCCCCCCGGAACCAGAACAGGGCCTGAAGCCATCCTGCGCTTTTGCGGCCACCTCCCAAAAAAGCGAGTTGTAAAATGGAGCTTCAGGGCACTGCAATTCACAATCCTACAGAGTTATAAATGATAACTCTCGTCCACAAATATATTGAGGGAAGGCAAAGACGAGGAATTGAAATCAAGGCAGAATTGCAGGAAACAGATTTCAGGAGGTAGATTCGAATCGCCTTTAAAGCACATGAAAAGCGCCAAAACGTTGACAATGATGCCCTTGGCCAAAAAGGGCGTATGCGTTTTTTCCTGAATATATTCAGGAAAAAACGCATACGCCCTTTTTGGCCAACCAAGCAACCTGGAAAGGCCAATCAGCGCTACAAAGAAGTCTCGCTTCCCATCAGTCAAAAGGGCCATGCTGAAAAAAGTGTCAAAACCAGAAATGCAGGACAGGCCATGGAGAAATGGGAGCCTTGCTACACTGATGGGCGGGATGTAAATTGCCAACAGCCACTCTGGAGAAGTGTACGGTGTGTCCTGAAACATCTAAAAAACACAGCTTAGAGAGCATAGGGCACTTCCACGCATGGGGGTATAAAGTGGGAAAATTAAAAATCAGCAAGACACAAGCACCCCAAAGTTTAGGGCTGCTCTGTTGACAAGGACCTCCACTTCATTCCACCTTAAATATACCAGGAAAGCGAAAAATGGATAAAAAATTTGAGGGCCTTATGTACAATGGCATACCACTCAGCCATGAAATCAACGTCATAAGGCTAGTAGCAGCATGATGAGTGGATTTAGGTACGACGATTCTAAGTGAAATAAGTCACACAGAAAAGGACACTTCTCATAAGGTGTCACTTATAGAGGGAATGTAAAAACCGTTACACTTGAACTGAGTTACAAAACAGAACAGAGTCACACATGCAGAAAACACACTATGGCTGCTTAACGGGAAAGCGAGGTGGGGTGATACATAAAGCAAGAGTTTCAAATTAGCTCAGATACCGTTCCATAAACCCAATATGTAATAGACAAGACCTACTCCTTGCTCAGAGAACTGGACTCAACACGCCCGATTCACCGCACAAGAATATATCTGACTAGTAATAATCTTAAAACTTATGTATTGATATCTCTCTGTTAGTGTGTCAAGTGGGTGTAAAGCGGCATAAACACAGCCGTGAAAAGCAGCTAAACCCCATTATAAAAATAAATTTCTTTTAAAAACCCATGAAACAAAGACAGTGAAAGAGAGAGAAATTCTTACACAATTCGTTCAGGGGCTGTGATGCAACCTGGATTGACCATATCTAGACCCACAGCTGGATGAGACATAAGGGTGGACACTCTTGGGGCTGAGAGGTTTGGTGAGGTTGGGTGAGCAAACGCAGACCCTTTAAAGTAATACTGCGTGCTACCCATCGCATGGGTCCCAAATCTCCAGGTTCAAGGGCATCTTCCTACATCGAAAACATGCATGAGAAACCAAGAAGATGGTACACAGTGTGTTGGGGAAAGGTTTCTAAAATGCACCTCATTTCTCATCTCCTTGTGCTCGGGTTCGCCATTCCAGCCACTTTAGTAGCAATCTCCCTACTTGGAGCATCAGCATCTTTAACCTCCTGTTCCGTACAGGTTGCAATTTGTCCTGAGGATGAACGGGAAGACGGGGAACCAATGAGAGACTAGCTCTTGGTGTTGGGACAGGCACAGGTCACTCTATTTTCCCATCAGGAAGAAGAATTAACCACAGGCTCAGCCTGCCCCCCGGAACCAGAACAGGGCCTGAAGCCATCCTGCGCTTTTGCGGCCACCTCCCAAAAAAGCGAGTTGTAAAATGGAGCTTCAGGGCACTGCAATTCACAATCCTACAGAGTTATAAATGATAACTCTCGTCCAAAAATATATTGAGGGAAGGCAAAGACGAGGAATTGAAATCAAGGCAGAATTGCAGGAAACAGATTTCAGAAGGTAGATTCGAATCGCCTTTAAAGCACATGAAAAGCGCCAAAACGTTGACAATGATGCCCTTGGCCAAAAAGGGCGTATGCGTTTTTTCCTGAATATATTCAGGAAAAAACGCATACGCCCTTTTTGGCCAACCAAGCAACCTGGAAAGGCCAATCAGCGCTACAAAGAAGTCTCGCTTCCCATCAGTCAAAAGGGCCATGCTGAAAAAAGTGTCAAAACCAGAAATGCAGGACAGGCCATGGAGAAATGGGAGCCTTGCTACACTGATGGGCGGGATGTAAATTGCCAACAGCCACTCTGGAGAAGTGTACGGTGTGTCCTGAAACATCTAAAAAACACAGCTTAGAGAGCATAGGGCACTTCCACGCATGGGGGTATAAAGTGGGAAAATTAAAAATCAGCAAGACACAAGCACCCCAAAGTTTAGGGCTGCTCTGTTGACAAGGACCTCCACTTCATTCCACCTTAAATATACCAGGAAAGCGAAAAATGGATAAAAAATTTGAGGGCCTTATGTACAATGGCATACCACTCAGCCATGAAATCAATGTCATAAGGCTAGTAGCAGCATGATGAGTGGATTTAGGTACGACGATTCTAAGTGAAATAAGTCACACAGAAAGGACACTTCTCATAAGGTGTCACTTATAGAGGGAATGTAAAAACCGTTACACTTGAACTGAGTTACAGAACAGAACAGAGTCACACATGCAGAAAACACACTATGGCTGCTTAACGGGAAAGCGAGGTGGGGTGATACATAAAGCAAGAGTTTCAAATTAGCTCAGATACCATTCCATAAACCCAATATGTAATAGACAAGACCTACTCCTTGCTCAGAGAACTGGACTCAACACGCCCGATTCACCGCACAAGAATATATCTGACTAGTAATAATCTTAAAACCTAGGTATTGATATCTCTCTGTTAGTGTGTCTAGTGGGTGTAAAGCGGCATAAACAGAGCCGTGAAAAGCAGCTAAACCCCATTATAAAAATAAATTTCTTTTAAAAACCCATGAAACAAAGACAGTGAAAGAGAGAGAAATTCTTACACAATTCGTTCAGGGGCTGTGATGCAACCTGGATTGACCATATCTAGACCCACAGCTGTATGAGACATAAGGGTGGATACTCTTGGGGCTGAGAGGTTTGGTGAGGTTGGGTGAGCAAACGCAGACCCTTTAAAGTAATACTGCGTGCTACCCATCGCATGGGTCCCAAATCTCCAGGTTCAAGGGCATCTTCCTACATCGAAAACATGCATGAGAAACCAAGAAGATGGTACACCGTGTGTTGGGGAAAGGTTACTAAAATGCACCTCATTTCTCATCTCCTTGTGCTCGGGTTCGCCATTCCAGCCACTTTAGTTGCAATCTCCCTACTTGGAGCATCAGCATCTTTAACCTCCTGTTCCGTACAGGTTGCAATTTGTCCTGAGGATGAACGGGAAGACGGGGAAACAATGAGAGACTAGCTCTTGGTGTTGGGATAGGCACAGGTCACTCTATTTTCCCATCAGGAAGAAGAATTAACCACAGGGTCAGCCTGCACCCCGGAACCAGAACAGGGCCTGAAGTTATCCTGCGCTTTTGCGGCCAGCTCCCAAAAAAGCGAGTTGTAAAATGGAGCTTCAGGGCACTGCAATTCACAATCCTACAGAGTTATAAATAATAACTCTCGTCCACAAATATATTGAGGGAAGGCAAAGACGAGGAATTGAAATCAAGGCAGAATTGCAGGAAACAGATTTCAGGAGGTAGATTCGAATCGCCTTTAAAGCACATGAAAAGCGCCAAAACGTTGACAATGATGCCCTTGGCCAAAAAGGGCGTATGCGTTTTTTCCTGAATATATTCAGGAAAAAACGCATACGCCCTTTTTGGCCAACCAAGCAACCTGGAAAGGCCAATCAGCGCTACAAAGAAGTCTCGCTTCCCATCGGTCAAAAGGGCCATGCTGAAAAAAGTGTCAAAACCAGAAATGCAGGACAGGCCATGGAGAAATGGGAGCCTTGCTACACTGATGGGCGGGATGTAAATTGCCAACAGCCACTCTGGAGAAGTGTACGGTGTGTCCTGAAACATCTAAAAAACACAGCTTAGAGAGCATAGGGCACTTCCACGCATGGGGGTATAAAGTGGGAAAATTAAAAATCAGCAAGACACAAGCACCCCAAAGTTTAGGGATGCTCTGTTGACAAGGACCTCCACTTCATTCCACCTTAAATATCCCAGGAAAGCGAAAAATGGATAAAAAAGTTGTGGTCCTTATGTACAATGGCACACCACTCAGCCATGAAATCAATGTCATAAGGCTAGTAGCAGCATGATGAGTGGATTTAGGTACGACGATTCTAAGTGAAATAAGTCACACAGAAAAGGGCACTTCTCATAAGGTGTCACTTATAGAGGGAATGTAAAAACCGTTACACTTGAAATGAGTTACAAAACAGAACAGAGTCACACATGCAGAAAACACACTATGGCTGCTTAACGGGAAAGCGAGGTGGGGTGATACATAAAGCAAGAGTTTCAAATTAGCTCAGATACCGTTCCATAAACCCAATATGTAATAGACAAGACCTACTCCTTGCTCAGAGAACTGGACTCAACACGCCTGATTCACCGCACAAGAATATATCTAACTAGTAATAATCTTAAAACCTATGTATTGATATCTCTCTGTTAGTGTGTCAAGTGGGTGTAAAGCGGCATAAACACAGCCGTGAAAAGCAGCTAAACCCAATTATAAAAATCAATTTCTTTTAAAAACCCATGAAACAAAGACAGTGAAAGAGAGAGAAATTCTTACACAATTCGTTCAGGGGCTGTGATGCAACCTGGATTGACCATATGTAGACCCACAGCTGGATGAGACATAAGGGTGGACACTCTTGGGGCTGAGAGGTTTGGTGAGGTTGGGTGAGCAAACGCAGACCCTTTAAAGTAATACTGCGTGCTACCCATCGCATTGGTCCCAAATCTCCAGGTTCAAGGGCATCTTCCTACATCGAAAACATGCATGAGAAACCCAGAAGATGGTACACCGTGTGATGGGGAAAGGTTTCTAAAACGCACCTCATTTCTCATCTCCTTGTGCTCGGGTTTGCCATTCCAGCCACTTTACTAGCAATCTCCCTACTTGGAACATCAGCACCTTTAACCTCCTGTTCCGTACAGGTTGCAATTTGTCCTGAGGATGAACGGGAAGACGGGGAACCAATGAGAGATTAGCTCTTGGTGTTGGGACAGGCACAGGTCACTCTATTTTCCCATCAGGAAGAAGAATTAACCACAGGCTCAGCCTGCCCCCCGGAACCAGAACAGGGCCTGAAGCCATCCTGCGCTTTTGCGGCCACCTCCCAAAAAAGCGAGTTGTAAAATGGAGCTTCAGGGCACTGCAATTCACAATCCTACAGAGTTATAAATGATAACTCTCGTCCACAAATATATTGAGGGAAGGCAAAGACGAGGAATTGAAATCAAGGCAGAATTGCAGGAAACAGATTTCAGGAGGTAGATTCGAATCGCCTTTAAAGCACATGAAAAGCGCCAAAACGTTGACAATGATGCCCTTGGCCAAAAAGGGCGTATGCGTTTTTTCCTGAATATATTCAGGAAAAAACGCTTACGCCCTTTTTGGCCAACCAAGCAACCTGGAAAGGCCAATCAGCGCTACAAAGAAGTCTCGCTTCCCATCAGTCAAAAGGGCCATGCTGAAAAAAGTGTCAAAACCAGAAATGCAGGACAGGCCATGGAGAAATGGGAGCCTTGCTACACTGATGGGCGGGATGTAAATTGCCAACAGCCACTCTGGAGAAGTGTACGGTGTGTCCTGAAACATCTAAAAAACACAGCTTAGAGAGCATAGGGCACTTCCACGCATGGGGGTATAAAGTGGGAAAATTAAAAATCAGCAAGACACAAGCACCCCAAAGTTTAGGGCTGCTCTGTTGACAAGGACCTCCACTTCATTCCACCTTAAATATCCCAGGAAAGCGAAAAATGGATAAAAAATTTGAGGTCCTTATGTACAATGGCATACCACTCAGCCATGAAATCAATGTCATAAGGCTAGTAGCAGCATGATGAGTGGATTTAGGTACGACGATTCTAAGTGAAATAAGTCACACAGAAAAGGACACTTCTCATAAGGTGTCACTTATAGAGGGAATGTAAAAACCGTTACACTTGAACTGAGTTACAAAACAGAACAGAGTCACACATGCAGAAAACACACTATGGCTGCTTAACGGGAAAGCGAGGTGGGGTGATACATAAAGCAAGAGTTTCAAATTAGCTCAGATACCGTTCCATAAACCCAATATGTAATAGACAAGACCTACTCCTTGCTCAGAGAACTGGACTCAACACGCCCGATTCACCGCACAAGAATATATCTGACTAGTAATAATCTTAAAACTTATGTATTGATATCTCTCTGTTAGTGTGTCAAGTGGGTGTAAAGCGGCATAAACACAGCCGTGAAAAGCAGCTAAACCCCATTATAAAAATAAATTTCTTTTAAAAACCCATGAAACAAAGACAGTGAAAGAGAGAGAAATTCTTACACAATTCGTTCAGGGGCTGTGATGCAACCTGGATTGACCATATCTAGACCCACAGCTGGATGAGACATAAGGGTGGACACTCTTGGGGCTGAGAGGTTTGGTGAGGTTGGGTGAGCAAACGCAGACCCTTTAAAGTAATACTGCGTGCTACCCATCGCATGGGTCCCAAATCTCCAGGTTCAAGGGCATCTTCCTACATCGAAAACATGCATGAGAAACCAAGAAGATGGTACACCGTGTGTTGGGGAAAGGTTACTAAAATGCACCTCATTTCTCATCTCCTTGTGCTCGGGTTCGCCATTCCAGCCACTTTAGTTGCAATCTCCCTACTTGGAGCATCAGCATCTTTAACCTCCTGTTCCGTACAGGTTGCAATTTGTCCTGAGGATGAATGGGAAGACGGGGAAACAATGAGAGACTAGCTCTTGGTGTTGGGATAGGCACAGGTCACTCTATTTTCCCATCAGGAAGAAGAATTAACCACAGGGTCAGCCTGCACCCCGGAACCAGAACAGGGCCTGAAGTTATCCTGCGCTTTTGCGGCCAGCTCCCAAAAAAGCGAGTTGTAAAATGGAGCTTCAGGGCACTGCAATTCACAATCCTACAGAGTTATAAATAATAACTCTCGTCCACAAATATATTGAGGGAAGGCAAAGACGAGGAATTGAAATCAAGGCAGAATTGCAGGAAACAGATTTCAGGAGGTAGATTCGAATCGCCTTTAAAGCACATGAAAAGCGCCAAAACGTTGACAATGATGCCCTTGGCCAAAAAGGGCGTATGCGTTTTTTCCTGAATATATTCAGGAAAAAACGCATACGCCCTTTTTGGCCAACCAAGCAACCTGGAAAGGAAAATCAGCGCTACAAAGAAGTCTCGCTTCCCATCGGTCAAAAGGGCCATGCTGAAAAAAGTGTCAAAACCAGAAATGCAGGACAGGCCATGGAGAAATGGGAGCCTTGCTACACTGATGGGCGGGATGTAAATTGCCAACAGCCACTCTGGAGAAGTGTACGGTGTGTCCTGAAACATCTAAAAAACACAGCTTAGAGAGCATAGGGCACTTCCACGCATGGGGGTATAAAGTGGGAAAATTAAAAATCAGCAAGACACAAGCACCCCAAAGTTTAGGGATGCTCTGTTGACAAGGACCTCCACTTCATTCCACCTTAAATATCCCAGGAAAGCGAAAAATGGATAAAAAAGTTGTGGTCCTTATGTACAATGGCACACCACTCAGCCATGAAATCAATGTCATAAGGCTAGTAGCAGCATGATGAGTGGATTTAGGTACGACGATTCTAAGTGAAATAAGTCACACAGAAAAGGGCACTTCTCATAAGGTGTCACTTATAGAGGGAATGTAAAAACCGTTACACTTGAAATGAGTTACAAAACAGAACAGAGTCACACATGCAGAAAACACACTATGGCTGCTTAACGGGAAAGCGAGGTGGGGTGATACATAAAGCAAGAGTTTCAAATTAGCTCAGATACCGTTCCATAAACCCAATATGTAATAGACAAGACCTACTCCTTGCTCAGAGAACTGGACTCAACACGCCTGATTCACCGCACAAGAATATATCTAACTAGTAATAATCTTAAAACCTATGTATTGATATCTCTCTGTTAGTGTGTCAAGTGGGTGTAAAGCGGCATAAACACAGCCGTGAAAAGCAGCTAAACCCAATTATAAAAATCAATTTCTTTTAAAAACCCATGAAACAAAGACAGTGAAAGAGAGAGAAATTCTTACACAATTCGTTCAGGGGCTGTGATGCAACCTGGATTGACCATATGTAGACCCACAGCTGGATGAGACATAAGGGTGGACACTCTTGGGGCTGAGAGGTTTGGTGAGGTTGGGTGAGCAAACGCAGACCCTTTAAAGTAATACTGCGTGCTACCCATCGCATTGGTCCCAAATCTCCAGGTTCAAGGGCATCTTCCTACATCGAAAACATGCATGAGAAACCCAGAAGATGGTACACCGTGTGATGGGGAAAGGTTTCTAAAACGCACCTCATTTCTCATCTCCTTGTGCTCGGGTTTGCCATTCCAGCCACTTTACTAGCAATCTCCCTACTTGGAACATCAGCACCTTTAACCTCCTGTTCCGTACAGGTTGCAATTTGTCCTGAGGATGAACGGGAAGACGGGGAACCAATGAGAGATTAGCTCTTGGTGTTGGGACAGGCACAGGTCACTCTATTTTCCCATCAGGAAGAAGAATTAACCACAGGCTCAGCCTGCCCCCCGGAACCAGAACAGGGCCTGAAGCCATCCTGCGCTTTTGCGGCCACCTCCCAAAAAAGCGAGTTGTAAAATGGAGCTTCAGGGCACTGCAATTCACAATCCTACAGAGTTATAAATGATAACTCTCGTCCACAAATATATTGAGGGAAGGCAAAGACGAGGAATTGAAATCAAGGCAGAATTGCAGGAAACAGATTTCAGGAGGTAGATTCGAATCGCCTTTAAAGCACATGAAAAGCGCCAAAACGTTGACAATGATGCCCTTGGCCAAAAAGGGCGTATGCGTTTTTTCCTGAATATATTCAGGAAAAAACGCTTACGCCCTTTTTGGCCAACCAAGCAACCTGGAAAGGCCAATCAGCGCTACAAAGAAGTCTCGCTTCCCATCAGTCAAAAGGGCCATGCTGAAAAAAGTGTCAAAACCAGAAATGCAGGACAGGCCATGGAGAAATGGGAGCCTTGCTACACTGATGGGCGGGATGTAAATTGCCAACAGCCACTCTGGAGAAGTGTACGGTGTGTCCTGAAACATCTAAAAAACACAGCTTAGAGAGCATAGGGCACTTCCACGCATGGGGGTATAAAGTGGGAAAATTAAAAATCAGCAAGACACAAGCACCCCAAAGTTTAGGGCTGCTCTGTTGACAAGGACCTCCACTTCATTCCACCTTAAATATCCCAGGAAAGCGAAAAATGGATAAAAAATTTGAGGTCCTTATGTACAATGGCATACCACTCAGCCATGAAATCAATGTCATAAGGCTAGTAGCAGCATGATGAGTGGATTTAGGTACGACGATTCTAAGTGAAATAAGTCACACAGAAAAGGACACTTCTCATAAGGTGTCACTTATAGAGGGAATGTAAAAACCGTTACACTTGAACTGAGTTACAAAACAGAACAGAGTCACACATGCAGAAAACACACTATGGCTGCTTAACGGGAAAGCGAGGTGGGGTGATACATAAAGCAAGAGTTTCAAATTAGCTCAGATACCGTTCCATAAACCCAATATGTAATAGACAAGACCTACTCCTTGCTCAGAGAACTGGACTCAACACGCCCGATTCACCGCACAAGAATATATCTGACTAGTAATAATCTTAAAACTTATGTATTGATATCTCTCTGTTAGTGTGTCAAGTGGGTGTAAAGCGGCATAAACACAGCCGTGAAAAGCAGCTAAACCCCATTATAAAAATAAATTTCTTTTAAAAACCCATGAAACAAAGACAGTGAAAGAGAGAGAAATTCTTACACAATTCGTTCAGGGGCTGTGATGCAACCTGGATTGACCATATCTAGACCCACAGCTGGATGAGACATAAGGGTGGACACTCTTGGGGCTGAGAGGTTTGGTGAGGTTGGGTGAGCAAACGCAGACCCTTTAAAGTAATACTGCGTGCTACCCATCGCATGGGTTCCAAATCTCCAGGTTCAAGGGCATCTTCCTACATCGAAAACATGCATGAGAAACCAAGAAGATGGTACACCGTGTGTTGGGGAAAGGTTTCTAAAATGCACCTCATTTCTCATCTCCTTGTGCTCGGGTTCGCCATTCCAGCCACTTTAGTAGCAATCTCCCTACTTGGAGCATCAGCATCTTTAACCTCCTGTTCCGTACAGGTTGCAATTTGTCCTGAGGATGAACGGGAAGACGGGGAACCAATGAGAGACTAGCTCTTGGTGTTGGGACAGGCACAGGTCACTCTATTTTCCCATCAGGAAGAAGAATTAACCACAGGCTCAGCCTGCCCCCCGGAACCAGAACAGGGCCTGAAGCCATCCTGCGCTTTTGCGGCCACCTCCCAAAAAAGCGAGTTGTAAAATGGAGCTTCAGGGCACTGCAATTCACAATCCTACAGAGTTATAAATGATAACTCTCGTCCAAAAATATATTGAGGGAAGGCAAAGACGAGGAATTGAAATCAAGGCAGAATTGCAGGAAACAGATTTCAGGAGGTAGATTCGAATCGCCTTTAAAGCACATGAAAAGCGCCAAAACGTTGACAATGATGCCCTTGGCCAAAAAGGGCGTATGCGTTTTTTCCTGAATATATTCAGGAAAAAACGCATACGCCTTTTTTGGCCAACCAAGCAACCTGGAAAGGCCAATCAGCGCTACAAAGAAGTCTCGCTTCCCATCAGTCAAAAGGGCCATGCTGAAAAAAGTGTCAAAACCAGAAATGCAGGACAGGCCATGGAGAAATGGGAGCCTTGCTACACTGATGGGCGGGATGTAAATTGCCAACAGCCACTCTGGAGAAGTGTACGGTGTGTCCTGAAACATCTAAAAAACACAGCTTAGAGAGCATAGGGCACTTCCACGCATGGGGGTATAAAGTGGGAAAATTAAAAATCAGCAAGACACAAGCACCCCAAAGTTTAGGGCTGCTCTGTTGACAAGGACCTCCACTTCATTCCACCTTAAATATCCCAGGAGAGCGAAAAATGGATAAAAAATTTGAGGTCCTTATGTACAATGGCATACCACTCAGCCATGAAATCAATGTCATAAGGCTAGTAGCAGCATGATGAGTGGATTTAGGTACGACGATTCTAAGTGAAATAAGTCACACAGAAAAGGACACTTCTCATAAGGTGTCACTTATAGAGGGAATGTAAAAACCGTTACACTTGAACTGAGTTACAAAACAGAACAGAGTCACACATGCAGAAAACACACTATGGCTGCTTAACAGGAAAGCGAGGTGGGGTGATACATAAAGCAAGAGTTTCAAATTAGCTCAGATACCGTTCCATAAACCCAATATGTAATAGACAAGACCTACTCCTTGCTCAGAGAACTGGACTCAACACGCCCGATTCACCGCACAAGAATATATCTGACTAGTAATAATCTTAAAACCTAGGTATTGATATCTCTCTGTTAGTGTGTCTAGTGGGTGTAAAGCAGCATAAACAGAGCCGTGAAAAGCAGCTAAACCCCATTATAAAAATAAATTTCTTTTAAAAACCCATGAAACAAAGACAGTGAAAGAGAGAGAAATTCTTACACAATTCGTTCAGGGGCTGTGATGCAACCTGGATTGACCATATCTAGACCCACAGCTGGATGAGACATAAGGGTGGACACTCTTGGGGCTGAGAGGTTTGGTGAGGTTGGGTGAGCAAACGCAGACCCTTTAAAGTAATACTGCGTGCTACCCATCGCATGGGTCCCAAATCTCCTGGTTCAAGGGCATCTTCCTACATCGAAAACATGCATGAGAAACCAAGAAGATGGTACACCGTGTGTTGGGGAAAGGTTTCTAAAATGCACCTCATTTCTCATCTCCTTGTGCTCGGGTTCGCCATTCCAGCCACTTTAGTAGCAATCTCCCTACTTGGAGCATCAGCATCTTTAACCTCCTGTTCCGTACAGGTTGCAATTTGTCCTGAGGATGAACGGGAAGACGGGGAACCAATGAGAGACTAGCTCTTGGTGTTGGGACAGGCACAGGTCACTCTATTTTCCCATCAGGAAGAAGAATTAACCACAGGCTCAGCCTGCCCCCCGGAACCAGAACAGGGCCTGAAGCCATCCTGCGCTTTTGCGGCCACCTCCCAAAAAAGCGAGTTGTAAAATGGAGCTTCAGGGCACTGCAATTCACAATCCTACAGAGTTATAAATGATAACTCTCGTCCAAAAATATATTGAGGGAAGGCAAAGACGAGGAATTGAAATCAAGGCAGAATTGCAGGAAACAGATTTCAGGAGGTAGATTCGAATCGCCTTTAAAGCACATGAAAAGCGCCAAAACGTTGACAATGATGCCCTTGGCCAAAAAGGGCGTATGCGTTTTTTCCTGAATATATTCAGGAAAAAACGCATACGCCTTTTTTGGCCAACCAAGCAACCTGGAAAGGCCAATCAGCGCTACAAAGAAGTCTCGCTTCCCATCAGTCAAAAGGGCCATGCTGAAAACAGTGTCAAAACCAGAAATGCAGGACAGGCCATGGAGAAATGGGAGCCTTGCTACACTGATGGGCGGGATGTAAATTGCCAACAGCCACTCTGGAGAAGTGTACGGTGTGTCCTGAAACATCTAAAAAACACAGCTTAGAGAGCATAGGGCACTTCCACGCATGGGGGTATAAAGTGGGAAAATTAAAAATCAGCAAGACACAAGCACCCCAAAGTTTAGGGCTGCTCTGTTGACAAGGACCTCCACTTCATTCCACCTTAAATATCCCAGGAAAGCGAAAAATGGATAAAAAATTTGAGGTCCTTATGTACAATGGCATACCACTCAGCCATGAAATCAATGTCATAAGGCTAGTAGCAGCATGATGAGTGGATTTAGGTACGACGATTCTAAGTGAAATAAGTCACACAGAAAAGGACACTTCTCATAAGGTGTCACTTATAGAGGGAATGTAAAAACCGTTACACTTGAACTGAGTTACAAAACAGAACAGAGTCACACATGCAGAAAACACACTATGGCTGCTTAACGGGAAAGCGAGGTGGGGTGATACATAAAGCAAGAGTTTCAAATTAGCTCAGATACCGTTCCATAAACCCAATATGTAATAGACAAGACCTACTCCTTGCTCAGAGAACTGGACTCAACACGCCTGATTCACCGCACAAGAATATATCTGACTAGTAATAATCTTAAAACCTATGTATTGATATCTCTCTGTTAGTGTGTCAAGTGGGTGTAAAGCGGCATAAACACAGCCGTGAAAAGCAGCTAAACCCCATTATAAAAATCAATTTCTTTTAAAAACCCATGAAACAAAGACAGTGAAAGAGAGAGAAATTCTTACACAATTCGTTCAGGGGCTGTGATGCAACCTGGATTGACCATATCTAGACCCACAGCTGGATGAGACATAAGGGTGGACACTCTTGGGGCTGAGAGGTTTGGTGAGGTTGGGTGAGCAAACGCAGACCCTTTAAAGTAATACTGCGTGCTACCCATCGCATTGGTCCCAAATCTCCAGGTTCAAGGGCATCTTCCTACATCGAAAACATGCATGAGAAACCCAGAAGATGGTACACCGTGTGATGGGGAAAGGTTTCTAAAACGCACCTCATTTCTCATCTCCTTGTGCTCGGGTTTGCCATTCCAGCCACTTTACTAGCAATCTCCCTACTTGGAACATCAGCACCTTTAACCTCCTGTTCCGTACAGGTTGCAATTTGTCCTGAGGATGAACGGGAAGACGGGGAACCAATGAGAGATTAGCTCTTGGTGTTGGGACAGGCACAGGTCACTCTATTTTCCCATCAGGAAGAAGAATTAACCACAGGCTCAGCCTGCCCCCCGGAACCAGAACAGGGCCTGAAGCCATCCTGCGCTTTTGCGGCCACCTCCCAAAAAAGCGAGTTGTAAAATGGAGCTTCAGGGCACTGCAATTCACAATCCTACAGAGTTATAAATGATAACTCTCGTCCACAAATATATTGAGGGAAGGCAAAGACGAGGAATTGAAATCAAGGCAGAATTGCAGGAAACAGATTTCAGGAGGTAGATTCGAATCGCCTTTAAAGCACATGAAAAGCGCCAAAACGTTGACAATGATGCCCTTGGCCAAAAAGGGCGTATGCGTTTTTTCCTGAATATATTCAGGAAAAAACGCATACGCCCTTTTTGGCCAACCAAGCAACCTGGAAAGGCCAATCAGCGCTACAAAGAAGTCTCGCTTCCCATCAGTCAAAAGGGCCATGCTGAAAAAAGTGTCAAAACCAGAAATGCAGGACAGGCCATGGAGAAATGGGAGCCTTGCTACACTGATGGGCGGGATGTAAATTGCCAACAGCCACTCTGGAGAAGTGTACGGTGTGTCCTGAAACATCTAAAAAACACAGCTTAGAGAGCATAGGGCACTTCCACGCATGGGGGTATAAAGTGGGAAAATTAAAAATCAGCAAGACACAAGCACCCCAAAGTTTAGGGCTGCTCTGTTGACAAGGACCTCCACTTCATTCCACCTTAAATATACCAGGAAAGCGAAAAATGGATAAAAAATTTGAGGGCCTTATGTACAATGGCATACCACTCAGCCATGAAATCAACGTCATAAGGCTAGTAGCAGCATGATGAGTGGATTTAGGTACGACGATTCTAAGTGAAATAAGTCACACAGAAAAGGACACTTCTCATAAGGTGTCACTTATAGAGGGAATGTAAAAACCGTTACACTTGAACTGAGTTACAAAACAGAACAGAGTCACACATGCAGAAAACACACTATGGCTGCTTAACGGGAAAGCGAGGTGGGGTGATACATAAAGCAAGAGTTTCAAATTAGCTCAGATACCGTTCCATAAACCCAATATGTAATAGACAAGACCTACTCCTTGCTCAGAGAACTGGACTCAACACGCCCGATTCACCGCACAAGAATATATCTGACTAGTAATAATCTTAAAACTTATGTATTGATATCTCTCTGTTAGTGTGTCAAGTGGGTGTAAAGCGGCATAAACACAGCCGTGAAAAGCAGCTAAACCCCATTATAAAAATAAATTTCTTTTAAAAACCCATGAAACAAAGACAGTGAAAGAGAGAGAAATTCTTACACAATTCGTTCAGGGGCTGTGATGCAACCTGGATTGACCATATCTAGACCCACAGCTGGATGAGACATAAGGGTGGACACTCTTGGGGCTGAGAGGTTTGGTGAGGTTGGGTGAGCAAACGCAGACCCTTTAAAGTAATACTGCGTGCTACCCATCGCATGGGTCCCAAATCTCCAGGTTCAAGGGCATCTTCCTACATCGAAAACATGCATGAGAAACCAAGAAGATGGTACACAGTGTGTTGGGGAAAGGTTTCTAAAATGCACCTCATTTCTCATCTCCTTGTGCTCGGGTTCGCCATTCCAGCCACTTTAGTAGCAATCTCCCTACTTGGAGCATCAGCATCTTTAACCTCCTGTTCCGTACAGGTTGCAATTTGTCCTGAGGATGAACGGGAAGACGGGGAACCAATGAGAGACTAGCTCTTGGTGTTGGGACAGGCACAGGTCACTCTATTTTCCCATCAGGAAGAAGAATTAACCACAGGCTCAGCCTGCCCCCGGAACCAGAACAGGGCCTGAAGCCATCCTGCGCTTTTGCGGCCACCTCCCAAAAAAGCGAGTTGTAAAATGGAGCTTCAGGGCACTGCAATTCACAATCCTACAGAGTTATAAATGATAACTCTCGTCCAAAAATATATTGAGGGAAGGCAAAGACGAGGAATTGAAATCAAGGCAGAATTGCAGGAAACAGATTTCAGAAGGTAGATTCGAATCGCCTTTAAAGCACATGAAAAGCGCCAAAACGTTGACAATGATGCCCTTGGCCAAAAAGGGCGTATGCGTTTTTTCCTGAATATATTCAGGAAAAAACGCATACGCCCTTTTTGGCCAACCAAGCAACCTGGAAAGGCCAATCAGCGCTACAAAGAAGTCTCGCTTCCCATCAGTCAAAAGGGCCATGCTGAAAAAAGTGTCAAAACCAGAAATGCAGGACAGGCCATGGAGAAATGGGAGCCTTGCTACACTGATGGGCGGGATGTAAATTGCCAACAGCCACTCTGGAGAAGTGTACGGTGTGTCCTGAAACATCTAAAAAACACAGCTTAGAGAGCATAGGGCACTTCCACGCATGGGGGTATAAAGTGGGAAAATTAAAAATCAGCAAGACACAAGCACCCCAAAGTTTAGGGCTGCTCTGTTGACAAGGACCTCCACTTCATTCCACCTTAAATATACCAGGAAAGCGAAAAATGGATAAAAAATTTGAGGGCCTTATGTACAATGGCATACCACTCAGCCATGAAATCAATGTCATAAGGCTAGTAGCAGCATGATGAGTGGATTTAGGTACGACGATTCTAAGTGAAATAAGTCACACAGAAAAGGACACTTCTCATAAGGTGTCACTTATAGAGGGAATGTAAAAACCGTTACACTTGAACTGAGTTACAAAACAGAACAGAGTCACACATGCAGAAAACACACTATGGCTGCTTAACGGGAAAGCGAGGTGGGGTGATACATAAAGCAAGAGTTTCAAATTAGCTCAGATACCGTTCCATAAACCCAATATGTAATAGACAAGACCTACTCCTTGCTCAGAGAACTGGACTCAACACGCCCGATTCACCGCACAAGAATATATCTGACTAGTAATAATCTTAAAACTTATGTATTGATATCTCTCTGTTAGTGTGTCAAGTGGGTGTAAAGCGGCATAAACACAGCCGTGAAAAGCAGCTAAACCCCATTATAAAAATAAATTTCTTTTAAAAACCCATGAAACAAAGACAGTGAAAGAGAGAGAAATTCTTACACAATTCGTTCAGGGGCTGTGATGCAACCTGGATTGACCATATCTAGACCCACAGCTGGATGAGACATAAGGGTGGACACTCTTGGGGCTGAGAGGTTTGGTGAGGTTGGGTGAGCAAACGCAGACCCTTTAAAGTAATACTGCGTGCTACCCATCGCATGGGTTCCAAATCTCCAGGTTCAAGGGCATCTTCCTACATCGAAAACATGCATGAGAAACCAAGAAGATGGTACACCGTGTGTTGGGGAAAGGTTTCTAAAATGCACCTCATTTCTCATCTCCTTGTGCTCGGGTTCGCCATTCCAGCCACTTTAGTAGCAATCTCCCTACTTGGAGCATCAGCATCTTTAACCTCCTGTTCCGTACAGGTTGCAATTTGTCCTGAGGATGAACGGGAAGACGGGGAACCAATGAGAGACTAGCTCTTGGTGTTGGGACAGGCACAGGTCACTCTATTTTCCCATCAGGAAGAAGAATTAACCACAGGCTCAGCCTGCCCCCCGGAACCAGAACAGGGCCTGAAGCCATCCTGCGCTTTTGCGGCCACCTCCCAAAAAAGCGAGTTGTAAAATGGAGCTTCAGGGCACTGCAATTCACAATCCTACAGAGTTATAAATGATAACTCTCGTCCACAAATATATTGAGGGAAGGCAAAGACGAGGAATTGAAATCAAGGCAGAATTGCAGGAAACAGATTTCAGGAGGTAGATTCGAATCGCCTTTAAAGCACATGAAAAGCGCCAAAACGTTGACAATGATGCCCTTGGCCAAAAAGGGCGTATGCGTTTTTTCCTGAATATATTCAGGAAAAAACGCATACGCCCTTTTTGGCCAACCAAGCAACCTGGAAAGGCCAATCAGCGCTACAAAGAAGTCTCGCTTCCCATCAGTCAAAAGGGCCATGCTGAAAAAAGTGTCAAAACCAGAAATGCAGGACAGGCCATGGAGAAATGGGAGCCTTGCTACACTGATGGGCGGGATGTAAATTGCCAACAGCCACTCTGGAGAAGTGTACGGTGTGTCCTGAAACATCTAAAAAACACAGCTTAGAGAGCATAGGGCACTTCCACGCATGGGGGTATAAAGTGGGAAAATTAAAAATCAGCAAGACACAAGCACCCCAAAGTTTAGGGCTGCTCTGTTGACAAGGACCTCCACTTCATTCCACCTTAAATATCCCAGGAAAGCGAAAAATGGATAAAAAATTTGAGGTCCTTATGTACAATGGCATACCACTCAGCCATGAAATCAATGTCATAAGGCTAGTAGCAGCATGATGAGTGGATTTAGGTACGACGATTCTAAGTGAAATAAGTCACACAGAAAAGGACACTTCTCATAAGGTGTCACTTATAGAGGGAATGTAAAAACCGTTACACTTGAACTGAGTTACAAAACAGAACAGAGTCACACATGCAGAAAACACACTATGGCTGCTTAACGGGAAAGCGAGGTGGGGTGATACATAAAGCAAGAGTTTCAAATTAGCTCAGATACCGTTCCATAAACCCAATATGTAATAGACAAGACCTACTCCTTGCTCAGAGAACTGGACTCAACACGCCCGATTCACCGCACAAGAATATATCTGACTAGTAATAATCTTAAAACCTAGGTATTGATATCTCTCTGTTAGTGTGTCTAGTGGGTGTAAAGCGGCATAAACAGAGCCGTGAAAAGCAGCTAAACCCCATTATAAAAATAAATTTCTTTTAAAAACCCATGAAACAAAGACAGTGAAAGAGAGAGAAATTCTTACACAATTCGTTCAGGGGCTGTGATGCAACCTGGATTGACCATATCTAGACCCACAGCTGGATGAGACATAAGGGTGGATACTCTTGGGGCTGAGAGGTTTGGTGAGGTTGGGTGAGCAAACGCAGACCCTTTAAAGTAATACTGCGTGCTACCCATCGCATGGGTCCCAAATCTCCAGGTTCAAGGGCATCTTCCTACATCGAAAACATGCATGAGAAACCAAGAAGATGGTACACCGTGTGTTGGGGAAAGGTTACTAAAATGCACCTCATTTCTCATCTCCTTGTGCTCGGGTTCGCCATTCCAGCCACTTTAGTTGCAATCTCCCTACTTGGAGCATCAGCATCTTTAACCTCCTGTTCCGTACAGGTTGCAATTTGTCCTGAGGATGAACGGGAAGACGGGGAAACAATGAGAGACTAGCTCTTGGTGTTGGGATAGGCACAGGTCACTCTATTTTCCCATCAGGAAGAAGAATTAACCACAGGGTCAGCCTGCACCCCGGAACCAGAACAGGGCCTGAAGTTATCCTGCGCTTTTGCGGCCAGCTCCCAAAAAAGCGAGTTGTAAAATGGAGCTTCAGGGCACTGCAATTCACAATCCTACAGAGTTATAAATGATAACTCTCGTCCACAAATATATTGAGGGAAGGCAAAGACGAGGAATTGAAATCAAGGCAGAATTGCAGGAAACAGATTTCAGGAGGTAGATTCGAATCGCCTTTAAAGCACATGAAAAGCGCCAAAACGTTGACAATGATGCCCTTGGCCAAAAAGGGCGTATGCGTTTTTTCCTGAATATATTCAGGAAAAAACGCATACGCCCTTTTTGGCCAACCAAGCAACCTGGAAAGGCAAATCAGCGCTACAAAGAAGTCTCGCTTCCCATCGGTCAAAAGGGCCATGCTGAAAAAAGTGTCAAAACCAGAAATGCAGGACAGGCCATGGAGAAATGGGAGCCTTGCTACACTGATGGGCGGGATGTAAATTGCCAACAGCCACTCTGGAGAAGTGTACGGTGTGTCCTGAAACATCTAAAAAACACAGCTTAGAGAGCATAGGGCACTTCCACGCATGGGGGTATAAAGTGGGAAAATTAAAAATCAGCAAGACACAAGCACCCCAAAGTTTAGGGATGCTCTGTTGACAAGGACCTCCACTTCATTCCACCTTAAATATCCCAGGAAAGCGAAAAATGGATAAAAAAGTTGTGGTCCTTATGTACAATGGCACACCACTCAGCCATGAAATCAATGTCATAAGGCTAGTAGCAGCATGATGAGTGGATTTAGGTACGACGATTCTAAGTGAAATAAGTCACACAGAAAAGGACACTTCTCATAAGGTGTCACTTATAGAGGGAATGTAAAAACCGTTACACTTGAAATGAGTTACAAAACAGAACAGAGTCACACATGCAGAAAACACACTATGGCTGCTTAACGGGAAAGCGAGGTGGGGTGATACATAAAGCAAGAGTTTCAAATTAGCTCAGATACCGTTCCATAAACCCAATATGTAATAGACAAGACCTACTCCTTGCTCAGAGAACTGGACTCAACACGCCTGATTCACCGCACAAGAATATATCTAACTAGTAATAATCTTAAAACCTATGTATTGATATCTCTCTGTTAGTGTGTCAAGTGGGTGTAAAGCGGCATAAACACAGCCGTGAAAAGCAGCTAAACCCAATTATAAAAATCAATTTCTTTTAAAAACCCATGAAACAAAGACAGTGAAAGAGAGAGAAATTCTTACACAATTCGTTCAGGGGCTGTGATGCAACCTGGATTGACCATATGTAGACCCACAGCTGGATGAGACATAAGGGTGGACACTCTTGGGGCTGAGAGGTTTGGTGAGGTTGGGTGAGCAAACGCAGACCCTTTAAAGTAATACTGCGTGCTACCCATCGCATTGGTCCCAAATCTCCAGGTTCAAGGGCATCTTCCTACATCGAAAACATGCATGAGAAACCCAGAAGATGGTACACCGTGTGATGGGGAAAGGTTTCTAAAACGCACCTCATTTCTCATCTCCTTGTGCTCGGGTTTGCCATTCCAGCCACTTTACTAGCAATCTCCCTACTTGGAACATCAGCACCTTTAACCTCCTGTTCCGTACAGGTTGCAATTTGTCCTGAGGATGAACGGGAAGACGGGGAACCAATGAGAGATTAGCTCTTGGTGTTGGGACAGGCACAGGTCACTCTATTTTCCCATCAGGAAGAAGAATTAACCACAGGCTCAGCCTGCCCCCCGGAACCAGAACAGGGCCTGAAGCCATCCTGCGCTTTTGCGGCCACCTCCCAAAAAAGCGAGTTGTAAAATGGATCTTCAGGGCACTGCAATTCACAATCCTACAGAGTTATAAATGATAACTCTCGTCCACAAATATATTGAGGGAAGGCAAAGACGAGGAATTGAAATCAAGGCAGAATTGTAGAAACAGATTTCAGGAGGTAGATTCGAATCGCCTTTAAAGCACATGAAAAGCGCCAAAACGTTGACAATGATGCCCTTGGCCAAAAAGGGCGTATGCGTTTTTTCCTGAATATATTCAGGAAAAAACGCTTACGCCCTTTTTGGCCAACCAAGCAACCTGGAAAGGCCAATCAGCGCTACAAAGAAGTCTCGCTTCCCATCAGTCAAAAGGGCCATGCTGAAAAAAGTGTCAAAACCAGAAATGCAGGACAGGCCATGGAGAAATGGGAGCCTTGCTACACTGATGGGCGGGATGTAAATTGCCAACAGCCACTCTGGAGAAGTGTACGGTGTGTCCTGAAACATCTAAAAAACACAGCTTAGAGAGCATAGGGCACTTCCACGCATGGGGGTATAAAGTGGGAAAATTAAAAATCAGCAAGACACAAGCACCCCAAAGTTTAGGGTTGCTCTGTTGACAAGGACCTCCACTTCATTCCACCTTAAATATCCCAGGAAAGCGAAAAATGGATAAAAAATTTGAGGTCCTTATGTACAATGGCATACCACTCAGCCATGAAATCAATGTCATAAGGCTAGTAGCAGCATGATGAGTGGATTTAGGTACGACGATTCTAAGTGAAATAAGTCACACAGAAAAGGACACTTCTCATAAGGTGTCACTTATAGAGGGAATGTAAAAACCGTTACACTTGAACTGAGTTACAAAACAGAACAGAGTCACACATGCAGAAAACACACTATGGCTGCTTAACGGGAAAGCGAGGTGGGGTGATACATAAAGCAAGAGTTTCAAATTAGCTCAGATACCGTTCCATAAACCCAATATGTAATAGACAAGACCTACTCCTTGCTCAGAGAACTGGACTCAACACGCCCGATTCACCGCACAAGAATATATCTGACTAGTAATAATCTTAAAACCTAGGTATTGATATCTCTCTGTTAGTGTGTCTAGTGGGTGTAAAGCGGCATAAACAGAGCCGTGAAAAGCAGCTAAACCCCATTATAAAAATAAATTTCTTTTAAAAACCCATGAAACAAAGACAGTGAAAGAGAGAGAAATTCTTACACAATTCGTTCAGGGGCTGTGATGCAACCTGGATTGACCATATCTAGACCCACAGCTGGATGAGACATAAGGGTGGATACTCTTGGGGCTGAGAGGTTTGGTGAGGTTGGGTGAGCAAACGCAGACCCTTTAAAGTAATACTGCGTGCTACCCATCGCATGGGTCCCAAATCTCCAGGTTCAAGGGCATCTTCCTACATCGAAAACATGCATGAGAAACCAAGAAGATGGTACACCGTGTGTTGGGGAAAGGTTACTAAAATGCACCTCATTTCTCATCTCCTTGTGCTCGGGTTCGCCATTCCAGCCACTTTAGTTGCAATCTCCCTACTTGGAGCATCAGCATCTTTAACCTCCTGTTCCGTACAGGTTGCAATTTGTCCTGAGGATGAACGGGAAGACGGGGAAACAATGAGAGACTAGCTCTTGGTGTTGGGATAGGCACAGGTCACTCTATTTTCCCATCAGGAAGAAGAATTAACCACAGGGTCAGCCTGCACCCCGGAACCAGAACAGGGCCTGAAGTTATCCTGCGCTTTTGCGGCCAGCTCCCAAAAAAGCGAGTTGTAAAATGGAGCTTCAGGGCACTGCAATTCACAATCCTACAGAGTTATAAATGATAACTCTCGTCCACAAATATATTGAGGGAAGGCAAAGACGAGGAATTGAAATCAAGGCAGAATTGCAGGAAACAGATTTCAGGAGGTAGATTCGAATCGCCTTTAAAGCACATGAAAAGCGCCAAAACGTTGACAATGATGCCCTTGGCCAAAAAGGGCGTATGCGTTTTTTCCTGAATATATTCAGGAAAAAACGCATACGCCCTTTTTGGCCAACCAAGCAACCTGGAAAGGCAAATCAGCGCTACAAAGAAGTCTCGCTTCCCATCGGTCAAAAGGGCCATGCTGAAAAAAGTGTCAAAACCAGAAATGCAGGACAGGCCATGGAGAAATGGGAGCCTTGCTACACTGATGGGCGGGATGTAAATTGCCAACAGCCACTCTGGAGAAGTGTACGGTGTGTCCTGAAACATCTAAAAAACACAGCTTAGAGAGCATAGGGCACTTCCACGCATGGGGGTATAAAGTGGGAAAATTAAAAATCAGCAAGACACAAGCACCCCAAAGTTTAGGGATGCTCTGTTGACAAGGACCTCCACTTCATTCCACCTTAAATATCCCAGGAAAGCGAAAAATGGATAAAAAAGTTGTGGTCCTTATGTACAATGGCACACCACTCAGCCATGAAATCAATGTCATAAGGCTAGTAGCAGCATGATGAGTGGATTTAGGTACGACGATTCTAAGTGAAATAAGTCACACAGAAAAGGACACTTCTCATAAGGTGTCACTTATAGAGGGAATGTAAAAACCGTTACACTTGAAATGAGTTACAAAACAGAACAGAGTCACACATGCAGAAAACACACTATGGCTGCTTAACGGGAAAGCGAGGTGGGGTGATACATAAAGCAAGAGTTTCAAATTAGCTCAGATACCGTTCCATAAACCCAATATGTAATAGACAAGACCTACTCCTTGCTCAGAGAACTGGACTCAACACGCCTGATTCACCGCACAAGAATATATCTAACTAGTAATAATCTTAAAACCTATGTATTGATATCTCTCTGTTAGTGTGTCAAGTGGGTGTAAAGCGGCATAAACACAGCCGTGAAAAGCAGCTAAACCCAATTATAAAAATCAATTTCTTTTAAAAACCCATGAAACAAAGACAGTGAAAGAGAGAGAAATTCTTACACAATTCGTTCAGGGGCTGTGATGCAACCTGGATTGACCATATGTAGACCCACAGCTGGATGAGACATAAGGGTGGACACTCTTGGGGCTGAGAGGTTTGGTGAGGTTGGGTGAGCAAACGCAGACCCTTTAAAGTAATACTGCGTGCTACCCATCGCATTGGTCCCAAATCTCCAGGTTCAAGGGCATCTTCCTACATCGAAAACATGCATGAGAAACCCAGAAGATGGTACACCGTGTGATGGGGAAAGGTTTCTAAAACGCACCTCATTTCTCATCTCCTTGTGCTCGGGTTTGCCATTCCAGCCACTTTACTAGCAATCTCCCTACTTGGAACATCAGCACCTTTAACCTCCTGTTCCGTACAGGTTGCAATTTGTCCTGAGGATGAACGGGAAGACGGGGAACCAATGAGAGATTAGCTCTTGGTGTTGGGACAGGCACAGGTCACTCTATTTTCCCATCAGGAAGAAGAATTAACCACAGGCTCAGCCTGCCCCCCGGAACCAGAACAGGGCCTGAAGCCATCCTGCGCTTTTGCGGCCACCTCCCAAAAAAGCGAGTTGTAAAATGGATCTTCAGGGCACTGCAATTCACAATCCTACAGAGTTATAAATGATAACTCTCGTCCACAAATATATTGAGGGAAGGCAAAGACGAGGAATTGAAATCAAGGCAGAATTGTAGAAACAGATTTCAGGAGGTAGATTCGAATCGCCTTTAAAGCACATGAAAAGCGCCAAAACGTTGACAATGATGCCCTTGGCCAAAAAGGGCGTATGCGTTTTTTCCTGAATATATTCAGGAAAAAACGCTTACGCCCTTTTTGGCCAACCAAGCAACCTGGAAAGGCCAATCAGCGCTACAAAGAAGTCTCGCTTCCCATCAGTCAAAAGGGCCATGCTGAAAAAAGTGTCAAAACCAGAAATGCAGGACAGGCCATGGAGAAATGGGAGCCTTGCTACACTGATGGGCGGGATGTAAATTGCCAACAGCCACTCTGGAGAAGTGTACGGTGTGTCCTGAAACATCTAAAAAACACAGCTTAGAGAGCATAGGGCACTTCCACGCATGGGGGTATAAAGTGGGAAAATTAAAAATCAGCAAGACACAAGCACCCCAAAGTTTAGGGTTGCTCTGTTGACAAGGACCTCCACTTCATTCCACCTTAAATATCCCAGGAAAGCGAAAAATGGATAAAAAATTTGAGGTCCTTATGTACAATGGCATACCACTCAGCCATGAAATCAATGTCATAAGGCTAGTAGCAGCATGATGAGTGGATTTAGGTACGACGATTCTAAGTGAAATAAGTCACACAGAAAAGGACACTTCTCATAAGGTGTCACTTATAGAGGGAATGTAAAAACCGTTACACTTGAACTGAGTTACAAAACAGAACAGAGTCACACATGCAGAAAACACACTATGGCTGCTTAACGGGAAAGCGAGGTGGGGTGATACATAAAGCAAGAGTTTCAAATTAGCTCAGATACCGTTCCATAAACCCAATATGTAATAGACAAGACCTACTCCTTGCTCAGAGAACTGGACTCAACACGCCCGATTCACCGCACAAGAATATATCTGACTAGTAATAATCTTAAAACTTATGTATTGATATCTCTCTGTTAGTGTGTCAAGTGGGTGTAAAGCGGCATAAACACAGCCGTGAAAAGCAGCTAAACCCCATTATAAAAATCAATTTCTTTTAAAAACCCATGAAACAAAGACAGTGAAAGAGAGAGAAATTCTTACACAATTCGTTCAGGGGCTGTGATGCAACCTGGATTGACCATATCTAGACCCACAGCTGGATGAGACATAAGGGTGGACACTCTTGGGGCTGAGAGGTTTGGTGAGGTTGGGTGAGCAAACGCAGACCCTTTAAAGTAATACTGTGTGCTACCCATCGCATGGGTCCCAAATCTCCAGGTTCAAGGGCATCTTCCTACATCGAAAACATGCATGAGAAACCAAGAAGATGGTACACCGTGTGTTGGGGAAAGGTTTCTAAAATGCACCTCATTTCTCATCTCCTTGTGCTCGGGTTCGCCATTCCAGCCACTTTAGTAGCAATCTCCCTACTTGGAGCATCAGCATCTTTAACCTCCTGTTCCGTACAGGTTGCAATTTGTCCTGAGGATGAACGGGAAGACGGGGAACCAATGAGAGACTAGCTCTTGGTGTTGGGACAGGCACAGGTCACTCTATTTTCCCATCAGGAAGAAGAATTAACCACAGGCTCAGCCTGCCCCCCGGAACCAGAACAGGGCCTGAAGCCATCCTGCGCTTTTGCGGCCACCTCCCAAAAAAGCGAGTTGTAAAATGGAGCTTCAGGGCACTGCAATTCACAATCCTACAGAGTTATAAATGATAACTCTCGTCCACAAATATATTGAGGGAAGGCAAAGACGAGGAATTGAAATCAAGGCAGAATTGCAGGAAACAGATTTCAGGAGGTAGATTCGAATCGCCTTTAAAGCACATGAAAAGCGCCAAAACGTTGACAATGATGCCCTTGGCCAAAAAGGGCGTATGCGTTTTTTCCTGAATATATTCAGGAAAAAACGCATACGCCTTTTTTGGCCAACCAAGCAACCTGGAAAGGCCAATCAGCGCTACAAAGAAGTCTCGCTTCCCATCAGTCAAAAGGGCCATGCTGAAAAAAGTGTCAAAACCAGAAATGCAGGACAGGCCATGGAGAAATGGGAGCCTTGCTACACTGATGGGCGGGATGTAAATTGCCAACAGCCACTCTGGAGAAGTGTATGGTGTGTCCTGAAACATCTAAAAAACACAGCTTAGAGAGCATAGGGCACTTCCACGCATGGGGGTATAAAGTGGGAAAATTAAAAATCAGCAAGACACAAGCACCCCAAAGTTTAGGGCTGCTCTGTTGACAAGGACCTCCACTTCATTCCACCTTAAATATCCCAGGAAAGCGAAAAATGGATAAAAAATTTGAGGTCCTTATGTACAATGGCATACCACTCAGCCATGAAATCAATGTCATAAGGCTAGTAGCAGCATGATGAGTGGATTTAGGTACGACGATTCTAAGTGAAATAAGTCACACAGAAAAGGACACTTCTCATAAGGTGTCACTTATAGAGGGAATGTAAAAACCGTTACACTTGAACTGAGTTACAAAACAGAACAGAGTCACACATGCAGAAAACACACTATGGCTGCTTAACAGGAAAGCGAGGTGGGGTGATACATAAAGCAAGAGTTTCAAATTAGCTCAGATACCGTTCCATAAACCCAATATGTAATAGACAAGACCTACTCCTTGCTCAGAGAACTGGACTCAACACGCCCGATTCACCGCACAAGAATATATCTGACTAGTAATAATCTTAAAACCTAGGTATTGATATCTCTCTGTTAGTGTGTCTAGTGGGTGTAAAGCAGCATAAACAGAGCCGTGAAAAGCAGCTAAACCCCATTATAAAAATAAATTTCTTTTAAAAACCCATGAAACAAAGACAGTGAAAGAGAGAGAAATTCTTACACAATTCGTTCAGGGGCTGTGATGCAACCTGGATTGACCATATCTAGACCCACAGCTGGATGAGACATAAGGGTGGACACTCTTGGGGCTGAGAGGTTTGGTGAGGTTGGGTGAGCAAACGCAGACCCTTTAAAGTAATACTGTGTGCTACCCATCGCATGGGTCCCAAATCTCCAGGTTCAAGGGCATCTTCCTACATCGAAAACATGCATGAGAAACCAAGAAGATGGTACACCGTGTGTTGGGGAAAGGTTTCTAAAATGCACCTCATTTCTCATCTCCTTGTGCTCGGGTTCGCCATTCCAGCCACTTTAGTAGCAATCTCCCTACTTGGAGCATCAGCATCTTTAACCTCCTGTTCCGTACAGGTTGCAATTTGTCCTGAGGATGAACGGGAAGACGGGGAACCAATGAGAGACTAGCTCTTGGTGTTGGGACAGGCACAGGTCACTCTATTTTCCCATCAGGAAGAAGAATTAACCACAGGCTCAGCCTGCCCCCCGGAACCAGAACAGGGCCTGAAGCCATCCTGCGCTTTTGCGGCCACCTCCCAAAAAAGCGAGTTGTAAAATGGAGCTTCAGGGCACTGCAATTCACAATCCTACAGAGTTATAAATGATAACTCTCGTCCACAAATATATTGAGGGAAGGCAAAGACGAGGAATTGAAATCAAGGCAGAATTGCAGGAAACAGATTTCAGGAGGTAGATTCGAATCGCCTTTAAAGCACATGAAAAGCGCCAAAACGTTGACAATGATGCCCTTGGCCAAAAAGGGCGTATGCGTTTTTTCCTGAATATATTCAGGAAAAAACGCATACGCCCTTTTTGGCCAACCAAGCAACCTGGAAAGGCCAATCAGCGCTACAAAGAAGTCTCGCTTCCCATCAGTCAAAAGGGCCATGCTGAAAAAAGTGTCAAAACCAGAAATGCAGGACAGGCCATGGAGAAATGGGAGCCTTGCTACACTGATGGGCGGGATGTAAATTACCAACAGCCACTCTGGAGAAGTGTACGGTGTGTCCTGAAACATCTAAAAAACACAGCTTAGAGAGCATAGGGCACTTCCACGCATGGGGGTATAAAGTGGGAAAATTAAAAATCAGCAAGACACAAGCACCCCAAAGTTTAGGGCTGCTCTGTTGACAAGGACCTCCACTTCATTCCACCTTAAATATCCCAGGAAAGCGAAAAATGGATAAAAAATTTGAGGGCCTTATGTACAATGGCATACCACTCAGCCATGAAATCAACGTCATAAGGCTAGTAGCAGCATGATGAGTGGATTTAGGTACGACGATTCTAAGTGAAATAAGTCACACAGAAAAGGACACTTCTCATAAGGTGTCACTTATAGAGGGAATGTAAAAACCGTTACACTTGAACTGAGTTACAAAACAGAACAGAGTCACACATGCAGAAAACACACTATGGCTGCTTAACGGGAAAGCGAGGTGGGGTGATACATAAAGCAAGAGTTTCAAATTAGCTCAGATACCGTTCCATAAACCCAATATGTAATAGACAAGACCTACTCCTTGCTCAGAGAACTGGACTCAACACGCCCGATTCACCGCACAAGAATATATCTGACTAGTAATAATCTTAAAACTTATGTATTGATATCTCTCTGTTAGTGTGTCAAGTGGGTGTAAAGCGGCATAAACACAGCCGTGAAAAGCAGCTAAACCCCATTATAAAAATAAATTTCTTTTAAAAACCCATGAAACAAAGACAGTGAAAGAGAGAGAAATTCTTACACAATTCGTTCAGGGGCTGTGATGCAACCTGGATTGACCATATCTAGACCCACAGCTGGATGAGACATAAGGGTGGACACTCTTGGGGCTGAGAGGTTTGGTGAGGTTGGGTGAGCAAACGCAGACCCTTTAAAGTAATACTGCGTGCTACCCATCGCATGGGTCCCAAATCTCCAGGTTCAAGGGCATCTTCCTACATCGAAAACATGCATGAGAAACCAAGAAGATGGTACACAGTGTGTTGGGGAAAGGTTTCTAAAATGCACCTCATTTCTCATCTCCTTGTGCTCGGGTTCGCCATTCCAGCCACTTTAGTAGCAATCTCCCTACTTGGAGCATCAGCATCTTTAACCTCCTGTTCCGTACAGGTTGCAATTTGTCCTGAGGATGAACGGGAAGACGGGGAACCAATGAGAGACTAGCTCTTGGTGTTGGGACAGGCACAGGTCACTCTATTTTCCCATCAGGAAGAAGAATTAACCACAGGCTCAGCCTGCCCCCCGGAACCAGAACAGGGCCTGAAGCCATCCTGCGCTTTTGCGGCCACCTCCCAAAAAAGCGAGTTGTAAAATGGAGCTTCAGGGCACTGCAATTCACAATCCTACAGAGTTATAAATGATAACTCTCGTCCAAAAATATATTGAGGGAAGGCAAAGACGAGGAATTGAAATCAAGGCAGAATTGCAGGAAACAGATTTCAGGAGGTAGATTCGAATCGCCTTTAAAGCACATGAAAAGCGCCAAAACGTTGACAATGATGCCCTTGGCCAAAAAGGGCGTATGCGTTTTTTCCTGAATATATTCAGGAAAAAACGCATACGCCCTTTTTGGCCAACCAAGCAACCTGGAAAGGCCAATCAGCGCTACAAAGAAGTCTCGCTTCCCATCAGTCAAAAGGGCCATGCTGAAAAAAGTGTCAAAACCAGAAATGCAGGACAGGCCATGGAGAAATGGGAGCCTTGCTACACTGATGGGCGGGATGTAAATTGCCAACAGCCACTCTGGAGAAGTGTACGGTGTGTCCTGAAACATCTAAAAAACACAGCTTAGAGAGCATAGGGCACTTCCACGCATGGGGGTATAAAGTGGGAAAATTAAAAATCAGCAAGACACAAGCACCCCAAAGTTTAGGGCTGCTCTGTTGACAAGGACCTCCACTTCATTCCACCTTAAATATCCCAGGAAAGCGAAAAATGGATAAAAAATTTGAGGTCCTTATGTACAATAGCATACCACTCAGCCATGAAATCAATGTCATAAGGCTAGTAGCAGCATGATGAGTGGATTTAGGTACGACGATTCTAAGTGAAATAAGTCACACAGAAAAGGACACTTCTCATAAGGTGTCACTTATAGAGGGAATGTAAAAACCGTTACACTTGAACTGAGTTACAAAACAGAACAGAGTCACACATGCAGAAAACACACTATGGCTGCTTAACGGGAAAGCGAGGTGGGGTGATACATAAAGCAAGAGTTTCAAATTAGCTCAGATACCGTTCCATAAACCCAATATGTAATAGACAAGACCTACTCCTTGCTCAGAGAACTGGACTCAACACGCCCGATTCACCGCACAAGAATATATCTGACTAGTAATAATCTTAAAACTTATGTATTGATATCTCTCTGTTAGTGTGTCAAGTGGGTGTAAAGCGGCATAAACACAGCCGTGAAAAGCAGCTAAACCCCATTATAAAAATCAATTTCTTTTAAAAACCCATGAAACAAAGACAGTGAAAGAGAGAGAAATTCTTACACAATTCGTTCAGGGGCTGTGATGCAACCTGGATTGACCATATCTAGACCCACAGCTGGATGAGACATAAGGGTGGACACTCTTGGGGCTGAGAGGTTTGGTGAGGTTGGGTGAGCAAACGCAGACCCTTTAAAGTAATACTGCGTGCTACCCATCGCATGGGTCCCAAATCTCCAGGTTCAAGGGCATCTTCCTACATCGAAAACATGCATGAGAAACCAAGAAGATGGTACACCGTGTGTTGGGGAAAGGTTTCTAAAATGCACCTCATTTCTCATCTTGTGCTCGGGTTCGCCATTCCAGCCACTTTAGTAGCAATCTCCCTACTTGGAGCATCAGCATCTTTAACCTCCTGTTCCGTACAGGTTGCAATTTGTCCTGAGGATGAACGGGAAGACGGGGAACCAATGAGAGACTAGCTCTTGGTGTTGGGACAGGCACAGGTCACTCTATTTTCCCATCAGGAAGAAGAATTAACCACAGGCTCAGCCTGCCCCCCGGAACCAGAACAGGGCCTGAAGCCATCCTGCGCTTTTGCGGCCACCTCCCAAAAAAGCGAGTTGTAAAATGGAGCTTCAGGGCACTGCAATTCACAATCCTACAGAGTTATAAATGATAACTCTCGTCCACAAATATATTGAGGGAAGGCAAAGACGAGGAATTGAAATCAAGGCAGAATTGCAGGAAACAGATTTCAGGAGGTAGATTCGAATCGCCTTTAAAGCACATGAAAAGCGCCAAAACGTTGACAATGATGCCCTTGGCCAAAAAGGGCGTATGCGTTTTTTCCTGAATCTATTCAGGAAAAAACGCATACGCCCTTTTTGGCCAACCAAGCAACCTGGAAAGGCCAATCAGCGCTACAAAGAAGTCTCGCTTCCCATCAGTCAAAAGGGCCATGCTGAAAAAAGTGTCAAAACCAGAAATGCAGGACAGGCCATGGAGAAATGGGAGCCTTGCTACACTGATGGGCGGGATGTAAATTGCCAACAGCCACTCTGGAGAAGTGTACGGTGTGTCCTGAAACATCTAAAAAACACAGCTTAGAGAGCATAGGGCACTTCCACGCATGGGGGTATAAAGTGGGAAAATTAAAAATCAGCAAGACACAAGCACCCCAAAGTTTAGGGCTGCTCTGTTGACAAGGACCTCCACTTCATTCCACCTTAAATATCCCAGGAAAGCGAAAAATGGATAAAAAATTTGAGGTCCTTATGTACAATGGCATACCACTCAGCCATGAAATCAATGTCATAAGGCTAGTAGCAGCATGATGAGTGGATTTAGGTACGACGATTCTAAGTGAAATAAGTCACACAGAAAAGGACACTTCTCATAAGGTGTCACTTATAGAGGGAATGTAAAAACCGTTACACTTGAACTGAGTTACAAAACAGAACAGAGTCACACATGCAGAAAACACACTATGGCTGCTTAACGGGAAAGCGAGGTGGGGTGATACATAAAGCAAGAGTTTCAAATTAGCTCAGATACCGTTCCATAAACCCAATATGTAATAGACAAGACCTACTCCTTGCTCAGAGAACTGGACTCAACACGCCCGATTCACTGCACAAGAATATATCTGACTAGTAATAATCTTAAAACCTATGTATTGATATCTCTCTGTTAGTGTGTCAAGTGGGTGTAAAGCGGCATAAACACAGCCGTGAAAAGCAGCTAAACCCCATTATAAAAATAAATTTCATTTAAAAACCCATGAAACAAAGACAGTGAAAGAGAGAGAAATTCTTACACAATTCGTTCAGGGGCTGTGATGCAACCTGGATTGACCATATCTAGACCCACAGCTGGATGAGACATAAGGGTGGAGACTCTTGGGGCTGAGAGGTTTGGTGAGGTTGGGTGAGCAAATGCAGACCCTTTAAAGTAATACTGTGTGCTACCCATCGCATGGGTCCCAAATCTCCAGGTTCAAGGGCATCTTCCTACATCGAAAACATGCATGAGAAACCAAGAAGATGGTACACCGTGTGTTGGGGAAAGGTTTCTAAAATGCACCTCATTTCTCATCTCCTTGTGCTCGGGTTCGCCATTCCAGCCACTTTAGTAGCAATCTCCCTACTTGGAGCATCAGCATCTTTAACCTCCTGTTCCGTACAGGTTGCAATTTGTCCTGAGGATGAACGGGAAGACGGGGAACCAATGAGAGACTAGCTCTTGGTGTTGGGACAGGCACAGGTCACTCTATTTTCCCATCAGGAAGAAGAATTAACCACAGGCTGAGCCTGCCCACCGGAACCAGAACAGGGCCTGAAGCCATCCTGCGCTTTTGCGGCCACCTCCCAAAAAAGCGAGTTGTAAAATGGAGCTTCAGGGCACTGCAATTCACAATCCTACAGAGTTATAAATGATAACTCTCGTCCACAAATATATTGAGGGAAGGCAAAGACGAGGAATTGAAATCAAGGCAGAATTGCAGGAAACAGATTTCAGGAGGTAGATTCGAATCGCCTTTAAAGCACATGAAAAGCGCCAAAACGTTGACAATGATGCCCTTGGCCAAAAAGGGCGTATGCGTTTTTTCCTGAATCTATTCAGGAAAAAACGCATACGCCCTTTTTGGCCAACCAAGCAACCTGGAAAGGCCAATCAGCGCTACAAAGAAGTCTCGCTTCCCATCAGTCAAAAGGGCCATGCTGAAAAAAGTGTCAAAACCAGAAATGCAGGACAGGCCATGGAGAAATGGGAGCCTTGCTACACTGATGGGCGGGATGTAAATTGCCAACAGCCACTCTGGAGAAGTGTACGGTGTGTCCTGAAACATCTAAAAAACACAGCTTAGAGAGCATAGGGCACTTCCACGCATGGGGGTATAAAGTGGGAAAATTAAAAATCAGCAAGACACAAGCACCCCAAAGTTTAGGGCTGCTCTGTTGACAAGGACCTCCACTTCATTCCACCTTAAATATCCCAGGAAAGCGAAAAATGGATAAAAAATTTGAGGTCCTTATGTACAATGGCATACCACTCAGCCATGAAATCAATGTCATAAGGCTAGTAGCAGCATGATGAGTGGATTTAGGTACGACGATTCTAAGTGAAATAAGTCACACAGAAAAGGACACTTCTCATAAGGTGTCACTTATAGAGGGAATGTAAAAACCGTTACACTTGAACTGAGTTACAAAACAGAACAGAGTCACACATGCAGAAAACACACTATGGCTGCTTAACGGGAAAGCGAGGTGGGGTGATACATAAAGCAAGAGTTTCAAATTAGCTCAGATACCGTTCCATAAACCCAATATGTAATAGACAAGACCTACTCCTTGCTCAGAGAACTGGACTCAACACGCCCGATTCACCGCACAAGAATATATCTGACTAGTAATAATCTTAAAACCTATGTATTGATATCTCTCTGTTAGTGTGTCAAGTGGGTGTAAAGCGGCATAAACACAGCCGTGAAAAGCAGCTAAACCCCATTATAAAAATAAATTTCTTTTAAAAACCCATGAAACAAAGACAGTGAAAGAGAGAGAAATTCTTACACAATTCGTTCAGGGGCTGTGATGCAACCTGGATTGACCATATCTAGACCCACAGCTGGATGAGACATAAGGGTGGAGACTCTTGGGGCTGAGAGGTTTGGTGAGGTTGGGTGAGCAAATGCAGACCCTTTAAAGTAATACTGTGTGCTACCCATCGCATGGGTCCCAAATCTCCAGGTTCAAGGGCATCTTCCTACATCGAAAACATGCATGAGAAACCAAGAAGATGGTACACCGTGTGTTGGGGAAAGGTTTCTAAAATGCACCTCATTTCTCATCTCCTTGTGCTCGGGTTCGCCATTCCAGCCACTTTAGTAGCAATCTCCCTACTTGGAGCATCAGCATCTTTAACCTCCTGTTCCGTACAGGTTGCAATTTGTCCTGAGGATGAACGGGAAGACGGGGAACCAATGAGAGACTAGCTCTTGGTGTTGGGACAGGCACAGGTCACTCTATTTTCCCATCAGGAAGAAGAATTAACCACAGGCTCAGCCTGCCCCCCGGAACCAGAACAGGGCCTGAAGCCATCCTGCGCTTTTGCGGCCACCTCCCAAAAAAGCGAGTTGTAAAATGGAGCTTCAGGGCACTGCAATTCACAATCCTACAGAGTTATAAATGATAACTCTCGTCCACAAATATATTGAGGGAAGGCAAAGACGAGGAATTGAAATCAAGTCAGAATTGCAGGAAACAGATTTCAGGAGGTAGATTCGAATCGCCTTTAAAGCACATGAAAAGCGCCAAAACGTTGACAATGATGCCCTTGGCCAAAAAGGGCGTATGCGTTTTTTCCTGAATATATTCAGGAAAAAACGCATACGCCCTTTTTGGCCAACCAAGCAACCTGGAAAGGCCAATCAGCGCTACAAAGAAGTCTCGCTTCCCATCAGTCAAAAGGGCCATGCTGAAAAAAGTGTCAAAACCAGAAATGCAGGACAGGCCATGGAGAAATGGGAGCCTTGCTACACTGATGGGCGGGATGTAAATTGCCAACAGCCACTCTGGAGAAGTGTACGGTGTGTCCTGAAACATCTAAAAAACACAGCTTAGAGAGCATAGGGCACTTCCACGCATGGGGGTATAAAGTGGGAAAATTAAAAATCAGCAAGACACAAGCACCCCAAAGTTTAGGGCTGCTCTGTTGACAAGGACCTCCACTTCATTCCACCTTAAATATCCCAGGAAAGCGAAAAATGGATAAAAAATTTGAGGGCCTTATGTACAATGGCATACCACTCAGCCATGAAATCAACGTCATAAGGCTAGTAGCAGCATGATGAGTGGATTTAGGTACGACGATTCTAAGTGAAATAAGTCACACAGAAAAGGACACTTCTCATAAGGTGTCACTTATAGAGGGAATGTAAAAACCGTTACACTTGAACTGAGTTACAAAACAGAACAGAGTCACACATGCAGAAAACACACTATGGCTGCTTAACGGGAAAGCGAGGTGGGGTGATACATAAAGCAAGAGTTTCAAATTAGCTCAGATACCGTTCCATAAACCCAATATGTAATAGACAAGACCTACTCCTTGCTCAGAGAACTGGACTCAACACGCCCGATTCACCGCACAAGAATATATCTGACTAGTAATAATCTTAAAACTTATGTATTGATATCTCTCTGTTAGTGTGTCAAGTGGGTGTAAAGCGGCATAAACACAGCCGTGAAAAGCAGCTAAACCCCATTATAAAAATAAATTTCTTTTAAAAACCCATGAAACAAAGACAGTGAAAGAGAGAGAAATTCTTACACAATTCGTTCAGGGGCTGTGATGCAACCTGGATTGACCATATCTAGACCCACAGCTGGATGAGACATAAGGGTGGACACTCTTGGGGCTGAGAGGTTTGGTGAGGTTGGGTGAGCAAACGCAGACCCTTTAAAGTAATACTGCGTGCTACCCATCGCATGGGTCCCAAATCTCCAGGTTCAAGGGCATCTTCCTACATCGAAAACATGCATGAGAAACCAAGAAGATGGTACACAGTGTGTTGGGGAAAGGTTTCTAAAATGCACCTCATTTCTCATCTCCTTGTGCTCGGGTTCGCCATTCCAGCCACTTTAGTAGCAATCTCCCTACTTGGAGCATCAGCATCTTTAACCTCCTGTTCCGTACAGGTTGCAATTTGTCCTGAGGATGAACGGGAAGACGGGGAACCAATGAGAGACTAGCTCTTGGTGTTGGGACAGGCACAGGTCACTCTATTTTCCCATCAGGAAGAAGAATTAACCACAGGCTCAGCCTGCCCCCCGGAACCAGAACAGGGCCTGAAGCCATCCTGCGCTTTTGCGGCCACCTCCCAAAAAAGCGAGTTGTAAAATGGAGCTTCAGGGCACTGCAATTCACAATCCTACAGAGTTATAAATGATAACTCTCGTCCACAAATATATTGAGGGAAGGCAAAGACGAGGAATTGAAATCAAGGCAGAATTGCAGGAAACAGATTTCAGGAGGTAGATTCGAATCGCCTTTAAAGCACATGAAAAGCGCCAAAACGTTGACAATGATGCCCTTGGCCAAAAAGGGCGTATGCGTTTTTTCCTGAATATATTCAGGAAAAAACGCATACGCCCTTTTTGGCCAACCAAGCAACCTGGAAAGGCCAATCAGCGCTACAAAGAAGTCTCGCTTCCCATCAGTCAAAAGGGCCATGCTGAAAAAAGTGTCAAAACCAGAAATGCAGGACAGGCCATGGAGAAATGGGAGCCTTGCTACACTGATGGGCGGGATGTAAATTGCCAACAGCCACTCTGGAGAAGTGTACGGTGTGTCCTGAAACATCTAAAAAACACAGCTTAGAGAGCATAGGGCACTTCCACGCATGGGGGTATAAAGTGGGAAAATTAAAAATCAGCAAGACACAAGCACCCCAAAGTTTAGGGCTGCTCTGTTGACAAGGACCTCCACTTCATTCCACCTTAAATATCCCAGGAAAGCGAAAAATGGATAAAAAATTTGAGGTCCTTATGTACAATGGCATACCACTCAGCCATGAAATCAATGTCATAAGGCTAGTAGCAGCATGATGAGTGGATTTAGGTACGACGATTCTAAGTGAAATAAGTCACACAGAAAAGGACACTTCTCATAAGGTGTCACTTATAGAGGGAATGTAAAAACCGTTACACTTGAACTGAGTTACAAAACAGAACAGAGTCACACATGCAGAAAACACACTATGGCTGCTTAACGGGAAAGCGAGGTGGGGTGATACATAAAGCAAGAGTTTCAAATTAGCTCAGATACCGTTCCATAAACCCAATATGTAATAGACAAGACCTACTCCTTGCTCAGAGAACTGGACTCAACACGCCCGATTCACCGCACAAGAATATATCTGACTAGTAATAATCTTAAAACTTATGTATTGATATCTCTCTGTTAGTGTGTCAAGTGGGTGTAAAGCGGCATAAACACAGCCGTGAAAAGCAGCTAAACCCCATTATAAAAATCAATTTCTTTTAAAAACCCATGAAACAAAGACAGTGAAAGAGAGAGAAATTCTTACACAATTCGTTCAGGGGCTGTGATGCAACCTGGATTGACCATATCTAGACCCACAGCTGGATGAGACATAAGGGTGGACACTCTTGGGGCTGAGAGGTTTGGTGAGGTTGGGTGAGCAAACGCAGACCCTTTAAAGTAATACTGCGTGCTACCCATCGCATGGGTCCCAAATCTCCAGGTTCAAGGGCATCTTCCTACATCGAAAACATGCATGAGAAACCAAGAAGATGGTACACAGTGTGTTGGGGAAAGGTTTCTAAAATGCACCTCATTTCTCATCTCCTTGTGCTCGGGTTCGCCATTCCAGCCACTTTAGTAGCAATCTCCCTACTTGGAGCATCAGCATCTTTAACCTCCTGTTCCGTACAGGTTGCAATTTGTCCTGAGGATGAACGGGAAGACGGGGAACCAATGAGAGACTAGCTCTTGGTGTTGGGACAGGCACAGGTCACTCTATTTTCCCATCAGGAAGAAGAATTAACCACAGGCTCAGCCTGCCCCCCGGAACCAGAACAGGGCCTGAAGCCATCCTGCGCTTTTGCGGCCACCTCCCAAAAAAGCGAGTTGTAAAATGGAGCTTCAGGGCACTGCAATTCACAATCCTACAGAGTTATAAATGATAACTCTCGTCCACAAATATATTGAGGGAAGGCAAAGACGAGGAATTGAAATCAAGGCAGAATTGCAGGAAACAGATTTCAGGAGGTAGATTCGAATCGCCTTTAAAGCACATGAAAAGCGCCAAAACGTTGACAATGATGCCCTTGGCCAAAAAGGGCGTATGCGTTTTTTCCTGAATATATTCAGGAAAAAACGCATACGCCCTTTTTGGCCAACCAAGCAACCTGGAAAGGCCAATCAGCGCTACAAAGAAGTCTCGCTTCCCATCAGTCAAAAGGGCCATGCTGAAAAAAGTGTCAAAACCAGAAATGCAGGACAGGCCATGGAGAAATGGGAGCCTTGCTACACTGATGGGCGGGATGTAAATTGCCAACAGCCACTCTGGAGAAGTGTACGGTGTGTCCTGAAACATCTAAAAAACACAGCTTAGAGAGCATAGGGCACTTCCACGCATGGGGGTATAAAGTGGGAAAATTAAAAATCAGCAAGACACAAGCACCCCAAAGTTTAGGGCTGCTCTGTTGACAAGGACCTCCACTTCATTCCACCTTAAATATCCCAGGAAAGCGAAAAATGGATAAAAAATTTGAGGTCCTTATGTACAATGGCATACCACTCAGCCATGAAATCAATGTCATAAGGCTAGTAGCAGCATGATGAGTGGATTTAGGTACGACGATTCTAAGTGAAATAAGTCACACAGAAAAGGACACTTCTCATAAGGTGTCACTTATAGAGGGAATGTAAAAACCGTTACACTTGAACTGAGTTACAAAACAGAACAGAGTCACACATGCAGAAAACACACTATGGCTGCTTAACGGGAAAGCGAGGTGGGGTGATACATAAAGCAAGAGTTTCAAATTAGCTCAGATACCGTTCCATAAACCCAATATGTAATAGACAAGACCTACTCCTTGCTCAGAGAACTGGACTCAACACGCCCGATTCACCGCACAAGAATATATCTGACTAGTAATAATCTTAAAACTTATGTATTGATATCTCTCTGTTAGTGTGTCAAGTGGGTGTAAAGCGGCATAAACACAGCCGTGAAAAGCAGCTAAACCCCATTATAAAAATCAATTTCTTTTAAAAACCCATGAAACAAAGACAGTGAAAGAGAGAGAAATTCTTACACAATTCGTTCAGGGGCTGTGATGCAACCTGGATTGACCATATCTAGACCCACAGCTGGATGAGACATAAGGGTGGACACTCTTGGGGCTGAGAGGTTTGGTGAGGTTGGGTGAGCAAACGCAGACCCTTTAAAGTAATACTGCGTGCTACCCATCGCATGGGTCCCAAATCTCCAGGTTCAAGGGCATCTTCCTACATCGAAAACATGCATGAGAAACCAAGAAGATGGTACACCGTGTGTTGGGGAAAGGTTTCTAAAATGCACCTCATTTCTCATCTTGTGCTCGGGTTCGCCATTCCAGCCACTTTAGTAGCAATCTCCCTACTTGGAGCATCAGCATCTTTAACCTCCTGTTCCGTACAGGTTGCAATTTGTCCTGAGGATGAACGGGAAGACGGGGAACCAATGAGAGACTAGCTCTTGGTGTTGGGACAGGCACAGGTCACTCTATTTTCCCATCAGGAAGAAGAATTAACCACAGGCTCAGCCTGCCCCCCGGAACCAGAACAGGGCCTGAAGCCATCCTGCGCTTTTGCGGCCACCTCCCAAAAAAGCGAGTTGTAAAATGGAGCTTCAGGGCACTGCAATTCACAATCCTACAGAGTTATAAATGATAACTCTCGTCCACAAATATATTGAGGGAAGGCAAAGACGAGGAATTGAAATCAAGGCAGAATTGCAGGAAACAGATTTCAGGAGGTAGATTCGAATCGCCTTTAAAGCACATGAAAAGCGCCAAAACGTTGACAATGATGCCCTTGGCCAAAAAGGGCGTATGCGTTTTTTCCTGAATCTATTCAGGAAAAAACGCATACGCCCTTTTTGGCCAACCAAGCAACCTGGAAAGGCCAATCAGCGCTACAAAGAAGTCTCGCTTCCCATCAGTCAAAAGGGCCATGCTGAAAAAAGTGTCAAAACCAGAAATGCAGGACAGGCCATGGAGAAATGGGAGCCTTGCTACACTGATGGGCGGGATGTAAATTGCCAACAGCCACTCTGGAGAAGTGTACGGTGTGTCCTGAAACATCTAAAAAACACAGCTTAGAGAGCATAGGGCACTTCCACGCATGGGGGTATAAAGTGGGAAAATTAAAAATCAGCAAGACACAAGCACCCCAAAGTTTAGGGCTGCTCTGTTGACAAGGACCTCCACTTCATTCCACCTTAAATATCCCAGGAAAGCGAAAAATGGATAAAAAATTTGAGGTCCTTATGTACAATGGCATACCACTCAGCCATGAAATCAATGTCATAAGGCTAGTAGCTGCATGATGAGTGGATTTAGGTACGACGATTCTAAGTGAAATAAGTCACACAGAAAAGGACACTTCTCATAAGGTGTCACTTATAGAGGGAATGTAAAAACCGTTACACTTGAACTGAGTTACAAAACAGAACAGAGTCACACATGCAGAAAACACACTATGGCTGCTTAACGGGAAAGCGAGGTGGGGTGATACATAAAGCAAGAGTTTCAAATTAGCTCAGATACCGTTCCATAAACCCAATATGTAATAGACAAGACCTACTCCTTGCTCAGAGAACTGGACTCAACACGCCCGATTCACCGCACAAGAATATATCTGACTAGTAATAATCTTAAAACCTATGTATTGATATCTCTCTGTTAGTGTGTCAAGTGGGTGTAAAGCGGCATAAACACAGCCGTGAAAAGCAGCTAAACCCCATTATAAAAATAAATTTCATTTAAAAACCCATGAAACAAAGACAGTGAAAGAGAGAGAAATTCTTACACAATTCGTTCAGGGGCTGTGATGCAACCTGGATTGACCATATCTAGACCCACAGCTGGATGAGACATAAGGGTGGAGACTCTTGGGGCTGAGAGGTTTGGTGAGGTTGGGTGAGCAAATGCAGACCCTTTAAAGTAATACTGTGTGCTACCCATCGCATGGGTCCCAAATCTCCAGGTTCAAGGGCATCTTCCTACATCGAAAACATGCATGAGAAACCAAGAAGATGGTACACCGTGTGTTGGGGAAAGGTTTCTAAAATGCACCTCATTTCTCATCTCCTTGTGCTCGGGTTCGCCATTCCAGCCACTTTAGTAGCAATCTCCCTACTTGGAGCATCAGCATCTTTAACCTCCTGTTCCGTACAGGTTGCAATTTGTCCTGAGGATGAACGGGAAGACGGGGAACCAATGAGAGACTAGCTCTTGGTGTTGGGACAGGCACAGGTCACTCTATTTTCCCATCAGGAAGAAGAATTAACCACAGGCTGAGCCTGCCCACCGGAACCAGAACAGGGCCTGAAGCCATCCTGCGCTTTTGCGGCCACCTCCCAAAAAAGCGAGTTGTAAAATGGAGCTTCAGGGCACTGCAATTCACAATCCTACAGAGTTATAAATGATAACTCTCGTCCACAAATATATTGAGGGAAGGCAAAGACGAGGAATTGAAATCAAGGCAGAATTGCAGGAAACAGATTTCAGGAGGTAGATTCGAATCGCCTTTAAAGCACATGAAAAGCGCCAAAACGTTGACAATGATGCCCTTGGCCAAAAAGGGCGTATGCGTTTTTTCCTGAATCTATTCAGGAAAAAACGCATACGCCCTTTTTGGCCAACCAAGCAACCTGGAAAGGCCAATCAGCGCTACAAAGAAGTCTCGCTTCCCATCAGTCAAAAGGGCCATGCTGAAAAAAGTGTCAAAACCAGAAATGCAGGACAGGCCATGGAGAAATGGGAGCCTTGCTACACTGATGGGCGGGATGTAAATTGCCAACAGCCACTCTGGAGAAGTGTACGGTGTGTCCTGAAACATCTAAAAAACACAGCTTAGAGAGCATAGGGCACTTCCACGCATGGGGGTATAAAGTGGGAAAATTAAAAATCAGCAAGACACAAGCACCCCAAAGTTTAGGGCTGCTCTGTTGACAAGGACCTCCACTTCATTCCACCTTAAATATCCCAGGAAAGCGAAAAATGGATAAAAAATTTGAGGTCCTTATGTACAATGGCATACCACTCAGCCATGAAATCAATGTCATAAGGCTAGTAGCAGCATGATGAGTGGATTTAGGTACGACGATTCTAAGTGAAATAAGTCACACAGAAAAGGACACTTCTCATAAGGTGTCACTTATAGAGGGAATGTAAAAACCGTTACACTTGAACTGAGTTACAAAACAGAACAGAGTCACACATGCAGAAAACACACTATGGCTGCTTAACGGGAAAGCGAGGTGGGGTGATACATAAAGCAAGAGTTTCAAATTAGCTCAGATACCGTTCCATAAACCCAATATGTAATAGACAAGACCTACTCCTTGCTCAGAGAACTGGACTCAACACGCCCGATTCACCGCACAAGAATATATCTGACTAGTAATAATCTTAAAACCTATGTATTGATATCTCTCTGTTAGTGTGTCAAGTGGGTGTAAAGCGGCATAAACACAGCCGTGAAAAGCAGCTAAACCCCATTATAAAAATAAATTTCTTTTAAAAACCCATGAAACAAAGACAGTGAAAGAGAGAGAAATTCTTACACAATTCGTTCAGGGGCTGTGATGCAACCTGGATTGACCATATCTAGACCCACAGCTGGATGAGACATAAGGGTGGAGACTCTTGGGGCTGAGAGGTTTGGTGAGGTTGGGTGAGCAAATGCAGACCCTTTAAAGTAATACTGTGTGCTACCCATCGCATGGGTCCCAAATCTCCAGGTTCAAGGGCATCTTCCTACATCGAAAACATGCATGAGAAACCAAGAAGATGGTACACCGTGTGTTGGGGAAAGGTTTCTAAAATGCACCTCATTTCTCATCTCCTTGTGCTCGGGTTCGCCATTCCAGCCACTTTAGTAGCAATCTCCCTACTTGGAGCATCAGCATCTTTAACCTCCTGTTCCGTACAGGTTGCAATTTGTCCTGAGGATGAACGGGAAGACGGGGAACCAATGAGAGACTAGCTCTTGGTGTTGGGACAGGCACAGGTCACTCTATTTTCCCATCAGGAAGAAGAATTAACCACAGGCTCAGCCTGCCCCCCGGAACCAGAACAGGGCCTGAAGCCATCCTGCGCTTTTGCGGCCACCTCCCAAAAAAGCGAGTTGTAAAATGGAGCTTCAGGGCACTGCAATTCACAATCCTACAGAGTTATAAATGATAACTCTCGTCCACAAATATATTGAGGGAAGGCAAAGACGAGGAATTGAAATCAAGGCAGAATTGCAGGAAACAGATTTCAGGAGGTAGATTCAAATCGCCTTTAAAGCACATGAAAAGCGCCAAAACGTTGACAATGATGCCCTTGGCCAAAAAGGGCGTATGCGTTTTTTCCTGAATATATTCAGGAAAAAACGCATACGCCCTTTTTGGCCAACCAAGCAACCTGGAAAGGCCAATCAGCGCTACAAAGAAGTCTCGCTTCCCATCAGTCAAAAGGGCCATGCTGAAAAAAGTGTCAAAACCAGAAATGCAGGACAGGCCATGGAGAAATGGGAGCCTTGCTACACTGATGGGCGGGATGTAAATTGCCAACAGCCACTCTGGAGAAGTGTACGGTGTGTCCTGAAACATCTAAAAAACACAGCTTAGAGAGCATAGGGCACTTCCACGCATGGGGGTATAAAGTGGGAAAATTAAAAATCAGCAAGACACAAGCACCCCAAAGTTTAGGGATGCTCTGTTGACAAGGACCTCCACTTCATTCCACCTTAAATATCCCAGGAAAGCGAAAAATGGATAAAAAATTTGAGGTCCTTATGTACAATGGCATACCACTCAGCCATGAAATCAATGTCATAAGGCTAGTAGCAGCATGATGAGTGGATTTAGGTACGACGATTCTAAGTGAAATAAGTCACACAGAAAAGGACACTTCTCATAAGGTGTCACTTATAGAGGGAATGTAAAAACCGTTACACTTGAACTGAGTTACAAAACAGAACAGAGTCACACATGCAGAAAACACACTATGGCTGCTTAACGGGAAAGCGAGGTGGGGTGATACATAAAGCAAGAGTTTCAAATTAGCTCAGATACCGTTCCATAAACCCAATATGTAATAGACAAGACCTACTCCTTGCTCAGAGAACTGGACTCAACACGCCCGATTCACCGCACAAGAATATATCTGACTAGTAATAATCTTAAAACTTATGTATTGATATCTCTCTGTTAGTGTGTCAAGTGGGTGTAAAGCGGCATAAACACAGCCGTGAAAAGCAGCTAAACCCCATTATAAAAATCAATTTCTTTTAAAAACCCATGAAACAAAGACAGTGAAAGAGAGAGAAATTCTTACACAATTCGTTCAGGGGCTGTGATGCAACCTGGATTGACCATATCTAGACCCACAGCTGGATGAGACATAAGGGTGGACACTCTTGGGGCTGAGAGGTTTGGTGAGGTTGGGTGAGCAAACGCAGACCCTTTAAAGTAATACTGCGTGCTACCCATCGCATGGGTCCCAAATCTCCAGGTTCAAGGGCATCTTCCTACATCGAAAACATGCATGAGAAACCAAGAAGATGGTACACCGTGTGTTGGGGAAAGGTTTCTAAAATGCACCTCATTTCTCATCTTGTGCTCGGGTTCGCCATTCCAGCCACTTTAGTAGCAATCTCCCTACTTGGAGCATCAGCATCTTTAACCTCCTGTTCCGTACAGGTTGCAATTTGTCCTGAGGATGAACGGGAAGACGGGGAACCAATGAGAGACTAGCTCTTGGTGTTGGGACAGGCACAGGTCACACTATTTTCCCATCAGGAAGAAGAATTAACCACAGGCTCAGCCTGCCCCCCGGAACCAGAACAGGGCCTGAAGCCATCCTGAGCTTTTGCGGCCAGCTCCCAAAAAAGCGAGTTGTAAAATGGAGCTTCAGGGCACTGCAATTCACAATCCTACAGAGTTATAAATGATAACTCTCGTCCACAAATATATTGAGGGAAGGCAAAGACGAGGAATTGAAATCAAGGCAGAATTGCAGGAAACAGATTTCAGGAGGTAGATTCGAATCGCCTTTAAAGCACATGAAAAGCGCCAAAACGTTGACAATGATGCCCTTGGCCAAAAAGGGCGTATGCGTTTTTTCCTGAATCTATTCAGGAAAAAACGCATACGCCCTTTTTGGCCAACCAAGCAACCTGGAAAGGCCAATCAGCGCTACAAAGAAGTCTCGCTTCCCATCAGTCAAAAGGGCCATGCTGAAAAAAGTGTCAAAACCAGAAATGCAGGACAGGCCATGGAGAAATGGGAGCCTTGCTACACTGATGGGCGGGATGTAAATTGCCAACAGCCACTCTGGAGAAGTGTACGGTGTGTCCTGAAACATCTAAAAAACACAGCTTAGAGAGCATAGGGCACTTCCACGCATGGGGGTATAAAGTGGGAAAATTAAAAATCAGCAAGACACAAGCACCCCAAAGTTTAGGGCTGCTCTGTTGACAAGGACCTCCACTTCATTCCACCTTAAATATCCCAGGAAAGCGAAAAATGGATAAAAAATTTGAGGTCCTTATGTACAATGGCATACCACTCAGCCATGAAATCAATGTCATAAGGCTAGTAGCTGCATGATGAGTGGATTTAGGTACGACGATTCTAAGTGAAATAAGTCACACAGAAAAGGACACTTCTCATAAGGTGTCACTTATAGAGGGAATGTAAAAACCGTTACACTTGAACTGAGTTACAAAACAGAACAGAGTCACACATGCAGAAAACACACTATGGCTGCTTAACGGGAAAGCGAGGTGGGGTGATACATAAAGCAAGAGTTTCAAATTAGCTCAGATACCGTTCCATAAACCCAATATGTAATAGACAAGACCTACTCCTTGCTCAGAGAACTGGACTCAACACGCCCGATTCACCGCACAAGAATATATCTGACTAGTAATAATCTTAAAACCTATGTATTGATATCTCTCTGTTAGTGTGTCAAGTGGGTGTAAAGCGGCATAAACACAGCCGTGAAAAGCAGCTAAACCCCATTATAAAAATAAATTTCTTTTAAAAACCCATGAAACAAAGACAGTGAAAGAGAGAGAAATTCTTACACAATTCGTTCAGGGGCTGTGATGCAACCTGGATTGACCATATCTAGACCCACAGCTGGATGACACATAAGGGTGGACACTCTTGGGGCTGAGAGGTTTGGTGAGGTTGGGTGAGTAAACGCAGACCCTTTAAAGTAATACTGCGTGCTACCCATCGCATGGGTCCCAAATCTCCAGGTTCAAGGGCATCTTCCTACATCGAAAACATGCATGAGAAACCAAGAAGATGGTACACCGTGTGTTGGGGAAAGGTTTCTAAAATGCACCTCATTTCTCATCTCCTTGTGCTCGGGTTCGCCATTCCAGCCACTTTAGTAGCAATCTCCCTACTTGGAGCATCAGCATCTTTAACCTCCTGTTCCGTACAGGTTGCAATTTGTCCTGAGGATGAACGGGAAGACGGGGAACCAATGAGAGACTAGCTCTTGGTGTTGGGACAGGCACAGGTCACTCTATTTTCCCATCAGGAAGAAGAATTAACCACAGGCTCAGCCTGCCCCCCGGAACCAGAACAGGGCCTGAAGCCATCCTGCGCTTTTGCGGCCACCTCCCAAAAAAGCGAGTTGTAAAATGGAGCTTCAGGGCACTGCAATTCACAATCCTACAGAGTTATAAATGATAACTCTCGTCCACAAATATATTGAGGGAAGGCAAAGACGAGGAATTGAAATCAAGGCAGAATTGCAGGAAACAGATTTCAGGAGGTAGATTCGAATCGCCTTTAAAGCACATGAAAAGCGCCAAAACGTTGACAATGATGCCCTTGGCCAAAAAGGGCGTATGCGTTTTTTCCTGAATCTATTCAGGAAAAAACGCATACGCCCTTTTTGGCCAACCAAGCAACCTGGAAAGGCCAATCAGCGCTACAAAGAAGTCTCGCTTCCCATCAGTCAAAAGGGCCATGCTGAAAAAAGTGTCAAAACCAGAAATGCAGGACAGGCCATGGAGAAATGGGAGCCTTGCTACACTGATGGGCGGGATGTAAATTGCCAACAGCCACTCTGGAGAAGTGTACGGTGTGTCCTGAAACATCTAAAAAACACAGCTTAGAGAGCATAGGGCACTTCCACGCATGGGGGTATAAAGTGGGAAAATTAAAAATCAGCAAGACACAAGCACCCCAAAGTTTAGGGCTGCTCTGTTGACAAGGACCTCCACTTCATTCCACCTTAAATATCCCAGGAAAGCGAAAAATGGATAAAAAATTTGAGGTCCTTATGTACAATGGCATACCACTCAGCCATGAAATCAATGTCATAAGGCTAGTAGCAGCATGATGAGTGGATTTAGGTACGACGATTCTAAGTGAAATAAGTCACACAGAAAAGGACACTTCTCATAAGGTGTCACTTATAGAGGGAATGTAAAAACCGTTACACTTGAACTGAGTTACAAAACAGAACAGAGTCACACATGCAGAAAACACACTATGGCTGCTTAACGGGAAAGCGAGGTGGGGTGATACATAAAGCAAGAGTTTCAAATTAGCTCAGATACCGTTCCATAAACCCAATATGTAATAGACAAGACCTACTCCTTGCTCAGAGAACTGGACTCAACACGCCCGATTCACCGCACAAGAATATATCTGACTAGTAATAATCTTAAAACCTATGTATTGATATCTCTCTGTTAGTGTGTCAAGTGGGTGTAAAGCGGCATAAACACAGCCGTGAAAAGCAGCTAAACCCCATTATAAAAATAAATTTCATTTAAAAACCCATGAAACAAAGACAGTGAAAGAGAGAGAAATTCTTACACAATTCGTTCAGGGGCTGTGATGCAACCTGGATTGACCATATCTAGACCCACAGCTGGATGAGACATAAGGGTGGAGACTCTTGGGGCTGAGAGGTTTGGTGAGGTTGGGTGAGCAAATGCAGACCCTTTAAAGTAATACTGTGTGCTACCCATCGCATGGGTCCCAAATCTCCAGGTTCAAGGGCATCTTCCTACATCGAAAACATGCATGAGAAACCAAGAAGATGGTACACCGTGTGTTGGGGAAAGGTTTCTAAAATGCACCTCATTTCTCATCTCCTTGTGCTCGGGTTCGCCATTCCAGCCACTTTAGTAGCAATCTCCCTACTTGGAGCATCAGCATCTTTAACCTCCTGTTCCGTACAGGTTGCAATTTGTCCTGAGGATGAACGGGAAGACGGGGAACCAATGAGAGACTAGCTCTTGGTGTTGGGACAGGCACAGGTCACTCTATTTTCCCATCAGGAAGAAGAATTAACCACAGGCTGAGCCTGCCCACCGGAACCAGAACAGGGCCTGAAGCCATCCTGCGCTTTTGCGGCCACCTCCCAAAAAAGCGAGTTGTAAAATGGAGCTTCAGGGCACTGCAATTCACAATCCTACAGAGTTATAAATGATAACTCTCGTCCACAAATATATTGAGGGAAGGCAAAGACGAGGAATTGAAATCAAGGCAGAATTGCAGGAAACAGATTTCAGGAGGTAGATTCGAATCGCCTTTAAAGCACATGAAAAGCGCCAAAACGTTGACAATGATGCCCTTGGCCAAAAAGGGCGTATGCGTTTTTTCCTGAATCTATTCAGGAAAAAACGCATACGCCCTTTTTGGCCAACCAAGCAACCTGGAAAGGCCAATCAGCGCTACAAAGAAGTCTCGCTTCCCATCAGTCAAAAGGGCCATGCTGAAAAAAGTGTCAAAACCAGAAATGCAGGACAGGCCATGGAGAAATGGGAGCCTTGCTACACTGATGGGCGGGATGTAAATTGCCAACAGCCACTCTGGAGAAGTGTACGGTGTGTCCTGAAACATCTAAAAAACACAGCTTAGAGAGCATAGGGCACTTCCACGCATGGGGGTATAAAGTGGGAAAATTAAAAATCAGCAAGACACAAGCACCCCAAAGTTTAGGGCTGCTCTGTTGACAAGGACCTCCACTTCATTCCACCTTAAATATCCCAGGAAAGCGAAAAATGGATAAAAAATTTGAGGTCCTTATGTACAATGGCATACCACTCAGCCATGAAATCAATGTCATAAGGCTAGTAGCAGCATGATGAGTGGATTTAGGTACGACGATTCTAAGTGAAATAAGTCACACAGAAAAGGACACTTCTCATAAGGTGTCACTTATAGAGGGAATGTAAAAACCGTTACACTTGAACTGAGTTACACAACAGAACAGAGTCACACATGCAGAAAACACACTATGGCTGCTTAACGGGAAAGCGAGGTGGGGTGATACATAAAGCAAGAGTTTCAAATTAGCTCAGATACCGTTCCATAAACCCAATATGTAATAGACAAGACCTACTCCTTGCTCAGAGAACTGGACTCAACACGCCCGATTCACCGCACAAGAATATATCTGACTAGTAATAATCTTAAAACCTATGTATTGATATCTCTCTGTTAGTGTGTCAAGTGGGTGTAAAGCGGCATAAACACAGCCGTGAAAAGCAGCTAAACCCCATTATAAAAATAAATTTCTTTTAAAAACCCATGAAACAAAGACAGTGAAAGAGAGAGAAATTCTTACACAATTCGTTCAGGGGCTGTGATGCAACCTGGATTGACCATATCTAGACCCACAGCTGGATGAGACATAAGGGTGGAGACTCTTGGGGCTGAGAGGTTTGGTGAGGTTGGGTGAGCAAATGCAGACCCTTTAAAGTAATACTGTGTGCTACCCATCGCATGGGTCCCAAATCTCCAGGTTCAAGGGCATCTTCCTACATCGAAAACATGCATGAGAAACCAAGAAGATGGTACACCGTGTGTTGGGGAAAGGTTTCTAAAATGCACCTCATTTCTCATCTCCTTGTGCTCGGGTTCGCCATTCCAGCCACTTTAGTAGCAATCTCCCTACTTGGAGCATCAGCATCTTTAACCTCCTGTTCCGTACAGGTTGCAATTTGTCCTGAGGATGAACGGGAAGACGGGGAACCAATGAGAGACTAGCTCTTGGTGTTGGGACAGGCACAGGTCACTCTATTTTCCCATCAGGAAGAAGAATTAACCACAGGCTCAGCCTGCCCCCCGGAACCAGAACAGGGCCTGAAGCCATCCTGCGCTTTTGCGGCCACCTCCCAAAAAAGCGAGTTGTAAAATGGAGCTTCAGGGCACTGCAATTCACAATCCTACAGAGTTATAAATGATAACTCTCGTCCACAAATATATTGAGGGAAGGCAAAGACGAGGAATTGAAATCAAGGCAGAATTGCAGGAAACAGATTTCAGGAGGTAGATTCGAATCGCCTTTAAAGCACATGAAAAGCGCCAAAACGTTGACAATGATGCCCTTGGCCAAAAAGGGCGTATGCGTTTTTTCCTGAATATATTCAGGAAAAAACGCATACGCCGTTTTTGGCCAACCAAGCAACCTGGAAAGGCAAATCAGCGCTACAAAGAAGTCTCGCTTCCCATCAGTCAAAAGGGCCATGCTGAAAAAAGTGTCAAAACCAGAAATGCAGGACAGGCCATGGAGAAATGGGAGCCTTGCTACACTGATGGGCGGGATGTAAATTGCCAACAGCCACTCTGGAGAAGTGTACGGTGTGTCCTGAAACATCTAAAAAACACAGCTTAGAGAGCATAGGGCACTTCCACGCATGGGGGTATAAAGTGGGAAAATTAAAAATCAGCAAGACACAAGCACCCCAAAGTTTAGGGATGCTCTGTTGACAAGGACCTCCACTTCATTCCACCTTAAATATCCCAGGAAAGCGAAAAATGGATAAAAAATTTGAGGTCCTTATGTACAATGGCATACCACTCAGCCATGAAATCAATGTCATAAGGCTAGTAGCAGCATGATGAGTGGATTTAGGTACGATGATTCTAAGTGAAATAAGTCACACAGAAAAGGACACTTCTCATAAGGTGTCACTTATAGAGGGAATGTAAAAACCGTTACACTTGAACTGAGTTACAAAACAGAACAAAGTCACACATGCAGAAAACACACTATGGCTGCTTAACGGGAAAGCGAGGTGGGGTGATACATAAAGCAAGAGTTTCAAATTAGCTCAGATACCGTTCCATAAACCCAATATGTAATAGACAAGACCTACTCCTTGCTCAGAGAACTGGACTCAACACGCCCGATTCACCGCACAAGAATATATCTGACTAGTAATAATCTTAAAACCTATGTATTGATATCTCTCTGTTAGTGTGTCAAGTGGGTGTAAAGCGGCATAAACACAGCCGTGAAAAGCAGCTAAACCCCATTATAAAAATAAATTTCATTTAAAAACCCATGAAACAAAGACAGTGAAAGAGAGAGAAATTCTTACACAATTCGTTCAGGGGCTGTGATGCAACCTGGATTGACCATATCTAGACCCACAGCTGGATGAGACATAAGGGTGGAGACTCTTGGGGCTGAGAGGTTTGGTGAGGTTGGGTGAGCAAATGCAGACCCTTTAAAGTAATACTGTGTGCTACCCATCGCATGGGTCCCAAATCTCCAGGTTCAAGGGCATCTTCCTACATCGAAAACATACATGAGAAACCAAGAAGATGGTACACCGTGTGTTGGGGAAAGGTTTCTAAAATGCACCTCATTTCTCATCTCCTTGTGCTCGGGTTCGCCATTCCAGCCACTTTAGTAGCAATCTCCCTACTTGGAGCATCAGCATCTTTAACCTCCTGTTCCGTACAGGTTGCAATTTGTCCTGAGGATGAACGGGAAGACGGGGAACCAATGAGAGACTAGCTCTTGGTGTTGGGACAGGCACAGGTCACTCTATTTTCCCATCAGGAAGAAGAATTAACCACAGGCTCAGCCTGCCCCCCGGAACCAGAACAGGGCCTGAAGCCATCCTGCGCTTTTGCGGCCACCTCCCAAAAAACGAGTTGTAAAATGGAGCTTCAGGGCACTGCAATTCACAATCCTACAGAGTTATAAATGATAACTCTCGTCCACAAATATATTGAGGGAAGGCAAAGACGAGGAATTGAAATCAAGGCAGAATTGCAGGAAACAGAGTTCAGGAGGTAGATTCGAATCGCCTTTAAAGCACATGAAAAGCGCCAAAACGTTGACAATGATGCCCTTGGCCAAAAAGGGCGTATGCGTTTTTTCCTGAATATATTCAGGAAAAAACGCATACGCCGTTTTTGGCCAACCAAGCAACCTGGAAAGGCAAATCAGCGCTACAAAGAAGTCTCGCTTCCCATCAGTCAAAAGGGCCATGCTGAAAAAAGTGTCAAAACCAGAAATGCAGGACAGGCCATGGAGAAATGGGAGCCTTGCTACACTGATGGGCGGGATGTAAATTGCCAACAGCCACTCTGGAGAAGTGTACGGTGTGTCCTGAAACATCTAAAAAACACAGCTTAGAGAGCATAGGGCACTTCCACGCATGGGGGTATAAAGTGGGAAAATTAAAAATCAGAAAGACACAAGCACCCCAAAGTTTAGGGCTGCTCTGTTGACAAGGACCTCCACTTCATTCCACCTTAAATATCCCAGGAAAGCGAAAAATGGATAAAAAATTTGAGGTCCTTATGTACAATGGCATACCACTCAGCCATGAAATCAATGTCATAAGGCTAGTAGCAGCATGATGAGTGGATTTAGGTACGACGATTCTAAGTGAAATAAGTCACACAGAAAAGGACACTTCTCATAAGGTGTCACTTATAGAGGGAATGTAAAAACCGTTACACTTGAACTGAGTTACAAAACAGAACAGAGTCACACATGCAGAAAACACACTATGGCTGCTTAACGGGAAAGCGAGGTGGGGTGATACATAAAGCAAGAGTTTCAAATTAGCTCAGATACCGTTCCATAAACCCAATATGTAATAGACAAGACCTACTCCTTGCTCAGAGAACTGGACTCAACACGCCCGATTCACCGCACAAGAATATATCTGACTAGTAATAATCTTAAAACCTATGTATTGATATCTCTCTGTTAGTGTGTCAAGTGGGTGTAAAGCGGCATAAACATAGCCGTGAAAAGCAGCTAAACCCCATTATAAAAATAAATTACTTTTAAAAACCCATGAAACAAAGACAGTGAAAGAGAGAGAAATTCTTACACAATTCGTTCAGGGGCTGTGATGCAACCTGGATTGACCATATCTAGACCCACAGCTGGATGAGACATAAGGGTGGACACTCTTGGGGCTGAGAGGTTTGGTGAGGTTGGGTGAGCAAACGCAGACCCTTTAAAGTAATACTGTGTGCTACCCATCGCATGGGTCCCAAATCTCCAGGTTCAAGGGCATCTTCCTACATCGAAAACATGCATGAGAAACCAAGAAGATGGTACACCGTGTGTTGGGGAAAGGTTTCTAAAATGCACCTCATTTCTCATCTCCTTGTGCTCGGGTTCGCCATTCCAGCCACTTTAGTAGCAATCTCCCTACTTGGAGCATCAGCATCTTTAACCTCCTGTTCCGTACAGGTTGCAATTTGTCCTGAGGATGAACGGGAAGACGGGGAACCAATGAGAGACTAGCTCTTGGTGTTGGGACAGGCACAGGTCACTCTATTTTCCCATCAGGAAGAAGAATTAACCACAGGCTCAGCCTGCCCCCCGGAACCAGAACAGGGCCTGAAGCCATCCTGCGCTTTTGCGGCCACCTCCCAAAAAAGCGAGTTGTAAAATGGAGCTTCAGGGCACTGCAATTCACAATCCTACAGAGTTATAAATGATAACTCTCGTCCACAAATATATTGAGGGAAGGCAAAGACGAGGAATTGAAATCAAGGCAGAATTGCAGGAAACAGATTTCAGGAGGTAGATTCGAATCGCCTTTAAAGCACATGAAAAGCGCCAAAACGTTGACAATGATGCCCTTGGCCAAAAAGGACGTATGCGTTTTTTCCTGAATATATTCAGGAAAAAACGCATACGCCCTTTTTGGCCAACCAAGCAACCTGGAAAGGCCAATCAGCGCTACAAAGAAGTCTCGCTTCCCATCAGTCAAAAGGGCCATGCTGAAAAAAGTGTCAAAACCAGAAATGCAGGACAGGCCATGGAGAAATGGGAGCCTTGCTACACTGATGGGCGGGATGTAAATTGCCAACAGCCACTCTGGAGAAGTGTACGGTGTGTCCTGAAACATCTAAAAAACACAGCTTAGAGAGCATAGGGCACTTCCACGCATGGGGGTATAAAGTGGGAAAATTAAAAATCAGCAAGACACAAGCACCCCAAAGTTTAGGGCTGCTCTGTTGACAAGGACCTCCACTTCATTCCACCTTAAATATACCAGGAAAGCGAAAAATGGATAAAAAATTTGAGGGCCTTATGTACAATGGCATACCACTCAGCCATGAAATCAATGTCATAAGGCTAGTAGCAGCATGATGAGTGGATTTAGGTACGACGATTCTAAGTGAAATAAGTCACACAGAAAAGGACACTTCTCATAAGGTGTCACTTATAGAGGGAATGTAAAAACCGTTACACTTGAACTGAGTTACAAAACAGAACAGAGTCACACATGCAGAAAACACACTATGGCTGCTTAACGGGAAAGCGAGGTGGGGTGATACATAAAGCAAGAGTTTCAAATTAGCTCAGATACCGTTCCATAAACCCAATATGTAATAGACAAGACCTACTCCTTGCTCAGAGAACTGGACTCAACACGCCCGATTCACCGCACAAGAATATATCTGACTAGTAATAATCTTAAAACCTATGTATTGATATCTCTCTGTTACTGTGTCAAGTGGGTGTAAAGCGGCATAAACACAGCTGTGAAAAGCAGCTAAACCCCATTATAAAAATAAATTTCTTTTAAAAACCCATGAAACAAAGACAGTGAAAGAGAGAGAAATTCTTACACAATTCGTTCAGGGGCTGTGATGCAACCTGGATTGACCATATCTAGACCCACAGCTGGATGAGACATAAGGGTGGACATTCTTGGGGCTGAGAGGTTTGGTGAGGTTGGGTGAGCAAACGCAGACCCTTTAAAGTAATACTGCGTGCTACCCATCGCATGGGTCCCAAATCTCCAGGTTCAAGGGCATCTTCCTACATCGAAAACATGCATGAGAAACCAAGAAGATGGTACACCGTGTGTTGGGGAAAGGTTTCTAAAATGCACCTCATTTCTCATCTCCTTGTGCTCGGGTTCGCCATTCCAGCCACTTTAGTAGCAATCTCCCTACTTGGAGCATCAGCATCTTTAACCTCCTGTTCCGTACAGGTTGCAATTTGTCCTGAGGATGAACGGGAAGACGGGGAACCAATGAGAGACTAGCTCTTGGTGTTGGGACAGGCACAGGTCACTCTATTTTCCCATCAGGAAGAAGAATTAACCACAGGCTCAGCCTGCCCACCGGAACCAGAACAGGGCCTGAAGCCATCCTGCCCTTTTGCGGCCACCTCCCAAAAAAGCGAGTTGTAAAATGGAGCTTCAGGGCACTGCAATTCACAATCCTACAGAGTTATAAATGATAACTCTCGTCCACAAATATATTGAGGGAAGGCAAAGACGAGGAATTGAAATCAAGGCAGAATTGCAGGAAACAGATTTCAGGAGGTAGATTCGAATCGCCTTTAAAGCACATGAAAAGCGCCAAAACGTTGACAATGATGCCCTTGGCCAAAAAGGGCGTATGCGTTTTTTCCTGAATATATTCAGGAAAAAACGCATACGCCCTTTTTGGCCAACCAAGCAACCTGGAAAGGCCAATCAGCGCTACAAAGAAGTCTCGCTTCCCATCAGTCAAAAGGGCCATGCTGAAAAAAGTGTCAAAACCAGAAATGCAGGACAGGCCATGGAGAAATGGGAGCCTTGCTACACTGATGGGCGGGATGTAAATTGCCAACAGCCACTCTGGAGAAGTGTACGGTGTGTCCTGAAACATCTAAAAAACACAGCTTAGAGAGCATAGGGCACTTCCACGCATGGGGGTATAAAGTGGGAAAATTAAAAATCAGCAAGACACAAGCACCCCAAAGTTTAGGGCTGCTCTGTTGACAAGGACCTCCACTTCATTCCACCTTAAATATCCCAGGAAAGCGAAAAATGGATAAAAAATTTGAGGTCCTTATGTACAATGGCATACCACTCAGCCATGAAATCAATGTCATAAGGCTAGTAGCAGCATGATGAGTGGATTTAGGTACGACGATTCTAAGTGAAATAAGTCACACAGAAAAGGACACTTCTCATAAGGTGTCACTTATAGAGGGAATGTAAAAACCGTTACACTTGAACTGAGTTACAAAACAGAACAGAGTCACACATGCAGAAAACACACTATGGCTGCTTAACGGGAAAGCGAGGTGGGGTGATACATAAAGCAAGAGTTTCAAATTAGCTCAGATACCGTTCCATAAACCCAATATGTAATAGACAAGACCTACTCCTTGCTCAGAGAACTGGACTCAACACGCCCGATTCACCGCACAAGAATATATCTGACTAGTAATAATCTTAAAACCTATGTATTGATATCTCTCTGTTAGTGTGTCAAGTGGGTGTAAAGCGGCATAAACATAGCCGTGAAAAGCAGCTAAACCCCATTATAAAAATAAATTACTTTTAAAAACCCATGAAACAAAGACAGTGAAAGAGAGAGAAATTCTTACACAATTCGTTCAGGGGCTGTGATGCAACCTGGATTGACCATATCTAGACCCACAGCTGGATGAGACATAAGGGTGGACACTCTTGGGGCTGAGAGGTTTGGTGAGGTTGGGTGAGCAAACGCAGACCCTTTAAAGTAATACTGTGTGCTACCCATCGCATGGGTCCCAAATCTCCAGGTTCAAGGGCATCTTCCTACATCGAAAACATGCATGAGAAACCAAGAAGATGGTACACCGTGTGTTGGGGAAAGGTTTCTAAAATGCACCTCATTTCTCATCTCCTTGTGCTCGGGTTCGCCATTCCAGCCACTTTAGTAGCAATCTCCCTACTTGGAGCATCAGCATCTTTAACCTCCTGTTCCGTACAGGTTGCAATTTGTCCTGAGGATGAACGGGAAGACGGGGAACCAATGAGAGACTAGCTCTTGGTGTTGGGACAGGCACAGGTCACTCTATTTTCCCATCAGGAAGAAGAATTAACCACAGGCTCAGCCTGCCCCCCGGAACCAGAACAGGGCCTGAAGCCATCCTGCGCTTTTGCGGCCACCTCCCAAAAAAGCGAGTTGTAAAATGGAGCTTCAGGGCACTGCAATTCACAATCCTACAGAGTTATAAATGATAACTCTCGTCCACAAATATATTGAGGGAAGGCAAAGACGAGGAATTGAAATCAAGGCAGAATTGCAGGAAACAGATTTCAGGAGGTAGATTCGAATCGCCTTTAAAGCACATGAAAAGCGCCAAAACGTTGACAATGATGCCCTTGGCCAAAAAGGACGTATGCGTTTTTTCCTGAATATATTCAGGAAAAAACGCATACGCCCTTTTTGGCCAACCAAGCAACCTGGAAAGGCCAATCAGCGCTACAAAGAAGTCTCGCTTCCCATCAGTCAAAAGGGCCATGCTGAAAAAAGTGTCAAAACCAGAAATGCAGGACAGGCCATGGAGAAATGGGAGCCTTGCTACTCTGATGGGCGGGATGTAAATTGCCAACAGCCACTCTGGAGAAGTGTACGGTGTGTCCTGAAACATCTAAAAAACACAGCTTAGAGAGCATAGGGCACTTCCACGCATGGGGGTATAAAGTGGGAAAATTAAAAATCAGCAAGACACAAGCACCCCAAAGTTTAGGGCTGCTCTGTTGACAAGGACCTCCACTTCATTCCACCTTAAATATACCAGGAAAGCGAAAAATGGATAAAAAATTTGAGGGCCTTATGTACAATGGCATACCACTCAGCCATGAAATCAATGTCATAAGGCTAGTAGCAGCATGATGAGTGGATTTAGGTACGACGATTCTAAGTGAAATAAGTCACACAGAAAAGGACACTTCTCATAAGGTGTCACTTATAGAGGGAATGTAAAAACCGTTACACTTGAACTGAGTTACAAAACAGAACAGAGTCACACATGCAGAAAACACACTATGGCTGCTTAACGGGAAAGCGAGGTGGGGTGATACATAAAGCAAGAGTTTCAAATTAGCTCAGATACCGTTCCATAAACCCAATATGTAATAGACAAGACCTACTCCTTGCTCAGAGAACTGGACTCAACACGCCCGATTCACCGCACAAGAATATATCTGACTAGTAATAATCTTAAAACCTATGTATTGATATCTCTCTGTTACTGTGTCAAGTGGGTGTAAAGCGGCATAAACACAGCTGTGAAAAGCAGCTAAACCCCATTATAAAAATAAATTTCTTTTAAAAACCCATGAAACAAAGACAGTGAAAGAGAGAGAAATTCTTACACAATTCGTTCAGGGGCTGTGATGCAACCTGGATTGACCATATCTAGACCCACAGCTGGATGAGACATAAGGGTGGACACTCTTGGGGCTGAGAGGTTTGGTGAGGTTGGGTGAGCAAACGCAGACCCTTTAAAGTAATACTGCGTGCTACCCATCGCATGGGTCCCAAATCTCCAGGTTCAAGGGCATCTTCCTACATCGAAAACATGCATGAGAAACCAAGAAGATGGTACACCGTGTGTTGGGGAAAGGTTTCTAAAATGCACCTCATTTCTCATCTCCTTGTGCTCGGGTTCGCCATTCCAGCCACTTTAGTAGCAATCTCCCTACTTGGAGCATCAGCATCTTTAACCTCCTGTTCCGTACAGGTTGCAATTTGTCCTGAGGATGAACGGGAAGACGGGGAACCAATGAGAGACTAGCTCTTGGTGTTGGGACAGGCACAGGTCACTCTATTTTCCCATCAGGAAGAAGAATTAACCACAGGCTCAGCCTGCCCACCGGAACCAGAACAGGGCCTGAAGCCATCCTGCCCTTTTGCGGCCACCTCCCAAAAAAGCGAGTTGTAAAATGGAGCTTCAGGGCACTGCAATTCACAATCCTACAGAGTTATAAATGATAACTCTCGTCCACAAATATATTGAGGGAAGGCAAAGACGAGGAATTGAAATCAAGGCAGAATTGCAGGAAACAGATTTCAGGAGGTAGATTCGAATCGCCTTTAAAGCACATGAAAAGCGCCAAAACGTTGACAATGATGCCCTTGGCCAAAAAGGGCGTATGCGTTTTTTCCTGAATATATTCAGGAAAAAACGCATACGCCCTTTTTGGCCAACCAAGCAACCTGGAAAGGCCAATCAGCGCTACAAAGAAGTCTCGCTTCCCATCAGTCAAAAGGGCCATGCTGAAAAAAGTGTCAAAACCAGAAATGCAGGACAGGCCATGGAGAAATGGGAGCCTTGCTACACTGATGGGCGGGATGTAAATTGCCAACAGCCACTCTGGAGAAGTGTACGGTGTGTCCTGAAACATCTAAAAAACACAGCTTAGAGAGCATAGGGCACTTCCACGCATGGGGGTATAAAGTGGGAAAATTAAAAATCAGCAAGACACAAGCACCCCAAAGTTTAGGGCTGCTCTGTTGACAAGGACCTCCACTTCATTCCACCTTAAATATCCCAGGAAAGCGAAAAATGGATAAAAAATTTGAGGTCCTTATGTACAATGGCATACCACTCAGCCATGAAATCAATGTCATAAGGCTAGTAGCAGCATGATGAGTGGATTTAGGTACGACGATTCTAAGTGAAATAAGTCACACAGAAAAGGACACTTCTCATAAGGTGTCACTTATAGAGGGAATGTAAAAACCGTTACACTTGAACTGAGTTACAAAACAGAACAGAGTCACACATGCAGAAAACACACTATGGCTGCTTAACGGGAAAGCGAGGTGGGGTGATACATAAAGCAAGAGTTTCAAATTAGCTCAGATACCGTTCCATAAACCCAATATGTAATAGACAAGACCTACTCCTTGCTCAGAGAACTGGACTCAACACGCCCGATTCACCGCACAAGAATATATCTGACTAGTAATAATCTTAAAACCTATGTATTGATATCTCTCTGTTAGTGTGTCAAGTGGGTGTAAAGCGGCATAAACATAGCCGTGAAAAGCAGCTAAACCCCATTATAAAAATAAATTTCTTTTAAAAACCCATGAAACAAAGACAGTGAAAGAGAGACAAATTCTTACACAATTCGTTCAGGGGCTGTGATGCAACCTGGATTGACCATATCTAGACCCACAGCTGGATGAGACATAAGGGTGGACACTCTTGGGGCTGAGAGGTTTGGTGAGGTTGGGTGAGCAAACGCAGACCCTTTAAAGTAATACTGCGTGCTACCCATCGCATGGGTCCCAAATCTCCAGGTTCAAGGGCAATTTCCTACATCTAAAACATGCATGAGAAACCAAGAAGATGGTACACCGTGTGTTGGGGAAAGATTTCTAAAATGCACCTCATTTCTCATCTCCTTGTGCTCGGGTTCGCCATTCCAGCCACTTTAGTAGCAATCTCCCTACTTGGAGCATCAGCATCTTTAACCTCCTGTTCCGTACAGGTTGCAATTTGTCCTGAGGATGAACGGGAAGACGGGGAACCAATGAGAGACTAGCTCTTGGTGTTGGGACAGGCACAGGTCACTCTATTTTCCCATCAGGAAGAAGAATTAACCACAGGCTCAGCCTGCCCCCTGGAACCAGAACAGGGCCTGAAGCCATCCTGCGCATTTGCAGCCACCTCCCAAAAAAGCGAGTTGTAAAATGGAGCTTCAGGGCACTGCAATTCACAATCCTACAGAGTTATAAATGATAACTCTCGTCCACAAATATATTGAGGGAAGGCAAAGACGAGGAATTGAAATCAAGGCAGAATTGCAGGAAACAGATTTCAGGAGGTAGATTCGAATCGCCTTTAAAGCACATGAAAAGCGCCAAAACGTTGACAATGATGCCCTTGGCCAAAAAGGGCGTATGCGTTTTTTCCTGAATATATTCAGGAAAAAATGCATACGCCCTTTTTGGCCAACCAAGCAACCTGGAAAGGCCAATCAGCGCTACAAAGAAGTCTCGCTTCCCATCAGTCAAAAGGGCCATGCTGAAAAAAGTGTCAAAACCAGAAATGCAGGACAGGCCATGGAGAAATGGGAGCCTTGCTACACTGATGGGCGGGATGTAAATTGCCAACAGCCACTCTGGAAAAGTGTACGGTGTGTCCTGAAACATCTAAAAAACACAGCTTAGAGAGCATAGGGCACTTCCACGCATGGGGGTATAAAGTGGGAAAATTAAAAATCAGCAAGACACAAGCACCCCAAAGTTTAGGGCTGCTCTGTTGACAAGGACCTCCACTTCATTCCACCTTAAATATCCCAGGAAAGCGAAAAATGGATAAAAAATTTGAGGTCCTTATGTACAATGGCATACCACTCAGCCATGAAATCAATGTCATAAGGCTAGTAGCAGCATGATGAGTGGATTTAGGTACGACGATTCTAAGTGAAATAAGTCACACAGAAAAGGACACTTCTCATAAGGTGTCACTTATAGAGGGAATGTAAAAACCGTTACACTTGAACTGAGTTACAAAACAGAACAGAGTCACACATGCAGAAAACACACTATGGCTGCTTAACGGGAAAGCGAGGTGGGGTGATACATAAAGCAAGAGTTTCAAATTAGCTCAGATACCGTTCCATAAACCCAATATGTAATAGACAAGACCTACTCCTTGCTCAGAGAACTGGACTCAACACGCCCGATTCACCGCACAAGAATATATCTGACTAGTAATAATCTTAAAACCTATGTATTGATATCTCTCTGTTAGTGTGTCAAGTGGGTGTAAAGCGGCATAAACACAGCCGTGAAAAGCAGCTAAACCCCATTATAAAAATAAATTTCTTTTAAAAACCCATGAAACAAAGACAGTGAAAGAGAGAGAAATTCTTACACAATTCGTTCAGGGGCTGTGATGCAACCTGGATTGACCATATCTAGACCCACAGCTGGATGAGACATAAGGGTGGAGACTCTTGGGGCTGAGAGGTTTGGTGAGGTTGGGTGAGCAAATGCAGACCCTTTAAAGTAATACTGTGTGCTACCCATCGCATGGGTCCCAAATCTCCAGGTTCAAGGGCATCTTCCTACATCGAAAACATGCATGAGAAACCAAGAAGATGGTACACCGTGTGTTGGGGAAAGGTTTCTAAAATGCACCTCATTTCTCATCTCCTTGTGCTCGGGTTCGCCATTCCAGCCACTTTAGTAGCAATCTCCCTACTTGGAGCATCAGCATCTTTAACCTCCTGTTACGTACAGGTTGCAATTTGTCCTGAGGATGAACGGGAAGACGGGGAACCAATGAGAGACTAGCTCTTGGTGTTGGGACAGGCACAGGTCACTCTATTTTCCTATCAGGAAGAAGAATTAACCACAGGCTCAGCCTGCCCACCGGAACCAGAACAGGGCCTGAAGCCATCCTGCGCTTTTGCGGCCACCTCCCAAAAAAGCGAGTTGTAAAATGGAGCTTCAGGGCACTGCAATTCACAATCCTACAGAGTTATAAATGATAACTCTCGTCCACAAATATATTGAGGGAAGGCAAAGACGAGGAATTGAAATCAAGGCAGAATTGCAGGAAACAGATTTCAGGAGGTAGATTCGAATCGCCTTTAAAGCACATGAAAAGCGCCAAAACGTTGACAATGATGCCCTTGGCCAAAAAGGGCGTATGCGTTTTTTCCTGAATATATTCAGGAAAAAACGCATACGCCCTTTTTGGCCAACCAAGCAACCTGGAAAGGCCAATCAGCGCTACAAAGAAGTCTCGCTTCCCATCAGTCAAAAGGGCCATGCTGAAAAAAGTGTCAAAACCAGAAATGCAGGACAGGCCATGGAGAAATGGGAGCCTTGCTACACTGATGGGCGGGATGTAAATTGCCAACAGCCACTCTGGAGAAGTGTACGGTGTGTCCTGAAACATCTAAAAAACACAGCTTAGAGAGCATAGGGCACTTCCACGCATGGGGGTATAAAGTGGGAAAATTAAAAATCAGCAAGACACAAGCACCCCAAAGTTTAGGGATGCTCTGTTGACAAGGACCTCCACTTCATTCCACCTTAAATATCCCAGGAAAGCGAAAAATGGATAAAAAATTTGAGGTCCTTATGTACAATGGCATACCACTCAGCCATGAAATCAATGTCATAAGGCTAGTAGCAGCATGATGAGTGGATTTAGGTACGACGATTCTAAGTGAAATAAGTCACACAGAAAAGGACACTTCTCATAAGGTGTCACTTATAGAGGGAATGTAAAAACCGTTACACTTGAACTGAGTTACAAAACAGAACAGAGTCACACATGCAGAAAACACACTATGGCTGCTTAACGGGAAAGCGAGGTGGGGTGATACATAAAGCAAGAGTTTCAAATTAGCTCAGATACCGTTCCATAAACCCAATATGTAATAGACAAGACCTACTCCTTGCTCAGAGAACTGGACTCAACACGCCCGATTCACCGCACAAGAATATATCTGACTAGTAATAATCTTAAAACCTATGTATTGATATCTCTCTGTTAGTGTGTCAAGTGGGTGTAAAGCGGCATAAACATAGCCGTGAAAAGCAGCTAAACCCCATTATAAAAATAAATTACTTTTAAAAACCCATGAAACAAAGACAGTGAAAGAGAGAGAAATTCTTACACAATTCGTTCAGGGGCTGTGATGCAACCTGGATTGACCATATCTAGACCCACAGCTGGATGAGACATAAGGGTGGACACTCTTGGGGCTGAGAGGTTTGGTGAGGTTGGGTGAGCAAACGCAGACCCTTTAAAGTAATACTGTGTGCTACCCATCGCATGGGTCCCAAATCTCCAGGTTCAAGGGCATCTTCCTACATCGAAAACATGCATGAGAAACCAAGAAGATGGTACACCGTGTGTTGGGGAAAGGTTTCTAAAATGCACCTCATTTCTCATCTCCTTGTGCTCGGGTTCGCCATTCCAGCCACTTTAGTAGCAATCTCCCTACTTGGAGCATCAGCATCTTTAACCTCCTGTTCCGTACAGGTTGCAATTTGTCCTGAGGATGAACGGGAAGACGGGGAACCAATGAGAGACTAGCTCTTGGTGTTGGGACAGGCACAGGTCACTCTATTTTCCCATCAGGAAGAAGAATTAACCACAGGCTCAGCCTGCCCCCCGGAACCAGAACAGGGCCTGAAGCCATCCTGCGCTTTTGCGGCCACCTCCCAAAAAAGCGAGTTGTAAAATGGAGCTTCAGGGCACTGCAATTCACAATCCTACAGAGTTATAAATGATAACTCTCGTCCACAAATATATTGAGGGAAGGCAAAGACGAGGAATTGAAATCAAGGCAGAATTGCAGGAAACAGATTTCAGGAGGTAGATTCGAATCGCCTTTAAAGCACATGAAAAGCGCCAAAAGGTTGACAATGATGCCCTTGGCCAAAAAGGGCGTATGCGTTTTTTCCTGAATATATTCAGGAAAAAACGCATACGCCCTTTTTGGCCAACCAAGGAACCTGGAAAGGCCATTCAGCGCTACAAAGAAGTCTCGCTTCCCATCAGTCAAAAGGGCCATGCTGAAAAAAGTGTCAAAACCAGAAATGCAGGACAGGCCATGGAGAAATGGGAGCCTTGCTACACTGATGGGCGGGATGTAAATTGCCAACAGCCACTCTGGAGAAGAGTACGGTGTGTCCTGAAACATCTAAAAAACACAGCTTAGAGAGCATAGGGCACTTCCACGCATGGGGGTACAAAGTGGGAAAATTAAAAATCAGCAAGACACAAGCACCCCAAAGTTTAGGGCTGCTCTGTTGATAAGGACCTCCACTTCATTCCACCTTAAATATACCAGGAAAGCGAAAAATGGATAAAAAATTTGAGGGCCTTATGTACAATGGCATACCACTCAGCCATGAAATCAATGTCATAAGGCTAGTAGCAGCATGATGAGTGGATTTAGGTACGACGATTCTAAGTGAAATAAGTCACACAGAAAAGGACACTTCTCATAAGGTGTCACTTATAGAGGGAATGTAAAAACCGTTACACTTGAACTGAGTTACAAAACAGAACAGAGTCACACATGCAGAAAACACACTATGGCTGCTTAACGGGAAAGCGAGGTGGGGTGATACATAAAGCAAGAGTTTCAAATTAGCTCAGATACCGTTCCATAAACCCAATATGTAATAGACAAGACCTACTCCTTGCTCAGAGAACTGGACTCAACACGCCCGATTCACCGCACAAGAATATATCTGACTAGTAATAATCTTAAAACCTATGTATTGATATCTCTCTGTTAGTGTGTCAAGTGGGTGTAAAGCGGCATAAACATAGCCGTGAAAAGCAGCTAAACCCCATTATAAAAATAAATTACTTTTAAAAACCCATGAAACAAAGACAGTGAAAGAGAGAGAAATTCTTACACAATTCGTTCAGGGGCTGTGATGCAACCTGGATTGACCATATCTAGACCCACAGCTGGATGAGACATAAGGGTGGACACTCTTGGGGCTGAGAGGTTTGGTGAGGTTGGGTGAGCAAACGCAGACCCTTTAAAGTAATACTGTGTGCTACCCATCGCATGGGTCCCAAATCTCCAGGTTCAAGGGCATCTTCCTACATCGAAAACATGCATGAGAAACCAAGAAGATGGTACACCGTGTGTTGGGGAAAGGTTTCTAAAATGCACCTCATTTCTCATCTCCTTGTGCTCGGGTTTGCCATTCCAGCCACTTTAGTAGCAATCTCCCTACTTGGAGCATCAGCATCTTTAACCTCCTGTTCCGTACAGGTTGCAATTTGTCCTGAGGATGAACGGGAAGACGGGGAACCAATGAGAGACTAGCTCTTGGTGTTGGGACAGGCACAGGTCACTCTATTTTCCCATCAGGAAGAAGAATTAACCACAGGCTCAGCCTGCCCCCCGGAACCAGAACAGGGCCTGAAGCCATCCTGCGCTTTTGCGGCCACCTCCCAAAAAAGCGAGTTGTAAAATGGAGCTTCAGGGCACTGCAATTCACAATCCTACAGAGTTATAAATGATAACTCTCGTCCACAAATATATTGAGGGAAGGCAAAGACGAGGAATTGAAATCAAGGCAGAATTGCAGGAAACAGATTTCAGGAGGTAGATTCGAATCGCCTTTAAAGCACATGAAAAGCGCCAAAAGGTTGACAATGATGCCCTTGGCCAAAAAGGGCGTATGCGTTTTTTCCTGAATATATTCAGGAAAAAACGCATACGCCCTTTTTGGCCAACCAAGGAACCTGGAAAGGCCATTCAGCGCTACAAAGAAGTCTCGCTTCCCATCAGTCAAAAGGGCCATGCTGAAAAAAGTGTCAAAACCAGAAATGCAGGACAGGCCATGGAGAAATGGGAGCCTTGCTACACTGATGGGCGGGATGTAAATTGCCAACAGCCACTCTGGAGAAGAGTACGGTGTGTCCTGAAACATCTAAAAAACACAGCTTAGAGAGCATAGGGCACTTCCACGCATGGGGGTACAAAGTGGGAAAATTAAAAATCAGCAAGACACAAGCACCCCAAAGTTTAGGGCTGCTCTGTTGATAAGGACCTCCACTTCATTCCACCTTAAATATACCAGGAAAGCGAAAAATGGATAAAAAATTTGAGGGCCTTATGTACAATGGCATACCACTCAGCCATGAAATCAATGTCATAAGGCTAGTAGCAGCATGATGAGTGGATTTAGGTACGACGATTCTAAGTGAAATAAGTCACACAGAAAAGGACACTTCTCATAAGGTGTCACTTATAGAGGGAATGTAAAAACCGTTACACTTGAACTGAGTTACAAAACAGAACAGAGTCACACATGCAGAAAACACACTATGGCTGCTTAACGGGAAAGCGAGGTGGGGTGATACATAAAGCAAGAGTTTCAAATTAGCTCAGATACCGTTCCATAAACCCAATATGTAATAGACAAGACCTACTCCTTGCTCAGAGAACTGGACTCAACACGCCCGATTCACCGCACAAGAATATATCTGACTAGTAATAATCTTAAAACTTATGTATTGATATCTCTCTGTTAGTGTGTCAAGTGGGTGTAAAGCGGCATAAACACAGCCGTGAAAAGCAGCTAAACCCCATTATAAAAATAAATTTCTTTTAAAAACCCATGAAACAAAGACATTGAAAGAGAGAGAAATTCTTACACAATTCGTTCAGGGGCTGTTATGCAACCTGGATTGACCATATCTAGACCCACAGCTGGATGAGACATAAGGGTGGACACTCTTGGGGCTGAGAGGTTTGGTGAGGTTGGGTGAGCAAACGCAGACCCTTTAAAGTAATACTGCGTGCTACCCATCGCATGGGTCCCAAATCTCCAGGTTCAAGGGCATCTTCCTACATCGAAAACATGCATGAGAAACCAAGAAGATGGTACACCGTGTGTTGGGGAAAGGTTTCTAAAATGCACCTCATTTCTCATCTCCTTGTGCTCGGGTTCGCCATTCCAGCCACTTTAGTAGCAATCTCCCTACTTGGAGCATCAGCATCTTTAACCTCCTGTTCCGTACAGGTTGCAATTTGTCCTGAGGATGAACGGGAAGACGGGGAACCAATGAGAGACTAGCTCTTGGTGTTGGGACAGGCACAGGTCACTCTATTTTCCCATCAGGAAGAAGAATTAACCACAGGCTCAGCCTGCCCCCCGGAACCAGAACAGGGCCTGAAGCCATCCTGCGCTTTTGCGGCCACCTCCCAAAAAAGCGAGTTGTAAAATGGAGCTTCAGGGCACTGCAATTCACAATCCTACAGAGTTATAAATGATAACTCTCGTCCACAAATATATTGAGGGAAGGCAAAGACGAGGAATTGAAATCAAGGCAGAATTGCAGGAAACAGATTTCAGGAGGTAGATTCGAATCGCCTTTAAAGCACATGAAAAGCGCCAAAACGTTGACAATGATGCCCTTGGCCAAAAAGGGCGTATGCGTTTTTTCCTGAATATATTCAGGAAAAAACGCATACGCCCTTTTTGGCCAACCAAGGAACCTGGAAAGGCCAATCAGCGCTACAAAGAAGTCTCGCTTCCCATCAGTCAAAAGGGCCATGCTGAAAAAAGTGTCAAAACCAGAAATGCAGGACAGGCCATGGAGAAATGGGAGCCTTGCTACACTGATGGGCGGGATGTAAATTGCCAACAGCCACTCTGGAGAAGTGTACGGTGTGTCCTGAAACATCTAAAAAACACAGCTTAGAGAGCATAGGGCACTTCCACGCATGGGGGTACAAAGTGGGAAAATTAAAAATCAGCAAGACACAAGCACCCCAAAGTTTAGGGCTGCTCTGTTGATAAGGACCTCTACTTCATTCCACCTTAAATATACCAGGAAAGCGAAAAATGGATAAAAAATTTGAGGGCCTTATGTACAATGGCATACCACTCAGCCATGAAATCAATGTCATAAGGCTAGTAGCAGCATGATGAGTGGATTTAGGTACGACGATTCTAAGTGAAATAAGTCACACAGAAAAGGACACTTCTCATAAGGTGTCACTTATAGAGGGAATGTAAAAACCGTTACACTTGAACTGAGTTACAAAACAGAACAGAGTCACACATGCAGAAAACACACTATGGCTGCTTAACGGGAAAGCGAGGTGGGGTGATACATAAAGCAAGAGTTTCAAATTAGCTCAGATACCGTTCCATAAACCCAATATGTAATAGACAAGACCTACTCCTTGCTCAGAGAACTGGACTCAACACGCCCGATTCACCGCACAAGAATATATCTGACTAGTAATAATCTTAAAACTTATGTATTGATATCTCTCTGTTAGTGTGTCAAGTGGGTGTAAAGCGGCATAAACACAGCCGTGAAAAGCAGCTAAACCCCATTATAAAAATAAATTTCTTTTAAAAACCCATGAAACAAAGACATTGAAAGAGAGAGAAATTCTTACACAATTCGTTCAGGGGCTGTGATGCAACCTGGATTGACCATATCTAGACCCACAGCTGGATGAGACATAAGGGTGGACACTCTTGGGGCTGAGAGGTTTGGTGAGGTTGGGTGAGCAAACGCAGACCCTTTAAAGTAATACTGCGTGCTACCCATCGCATGGGTCCCAAATCTCCAGGTTCAAGGGCATCTTCCTACATCGAAAACATGAATGAGAAACCAAGAAGATGGTACACCGTGTGTTGGGGAAAGGTTTCTAAAATGCACCTCATTTCTCATCTCCTTGTGCTCGGGTTCGCCATTCCAGCCACTTTAGTAGCAATCTCCCTACTTGGAGCATCAGCATCTTTAACCTCCTGTTCCGTACAGGTTGCAATTTGTCCTGAGGATGAACGGGAAGACGGGGAACCAATGAGAGACTAGCTCTTGGTGTTGGGACAGGCACAGGTCACTCTATTTTCCCATCAGGAAGAAGAATTAACCACAGGCTCAGCCTGCCCCCCGGAACCAGAACAGGGCCTGAAGCCATCCTGCGCTTTTGCGGCCACCTCCCAAAAAAGCGAGTTGTAAAATGGAGCTTCAGGGCACTGCAATTCACAATCCTACAGAGTTATAAATGATAACTCTCGTCCACAAATATATTGAGGGAAGGCAAAGACGAGGAATTGAAATCAAGGCAGAATTGCAGGAAACAGATTTCAGGAGGTAGATTCGAATCGCCTTTAAAGCACATGAAAAGCGCCAAAACGTTGACAATGATGCCCTTGGCCAAAAAGGGCGTATGCGTTTTTTCCTGAATATATTCAGGAAAAAACGCATACGCCCTTTTTGGCCAACCAAGGAACCTGGAAAGGCCAATCAGCGCTACAAAGAAGTCTCGCTTCCCATCAGTCAAAAGGGCCATGCTGAAAAAAGTGTCAAAACCAGAAATGCAGGACAGGCCATGGAGAAATGGGAGCCTTGCTACACTGATGGGCGGGATGTAAATTGCCAACAGCCACTCTGGAGAAGTGTACGGTGTGTCCTGAAACATCTAAAAAACACAGCTTAGAGAGCATAGGGCACTTCCACGCATGGGGGTACAAAGTGGGAAAATTAAAAATCAGCAAGACACAAGCACCCCAAAGTTTAGGGCTGCTCTGTTGATAAGGACCTCCACTTCATTCCACCTTAAATATACCAGGAAAGCGAAAAATGGATAAAAAATTTGAGGGCCTTATGTACAATGGCATACCACTCAGCCATGAAATCAATGTCATAAGGCTAGTAGCAGCATGATGAGTGGATTTAGGTACGACGATTCTAAGTGAAATAAGTCACACAGAAAAGGACACTTCTCATAAGGTGTCACTTATAGAGGGAATGTAAAAACCGTTACACTTGAACTGAGTTACAAAACAGAACAGAGTCACACATGCAGAAAACACACTATGGCTGCTTAACGGGAAAGCGAGGTGGGGTGATACATAAAGCAAGAGTTTCAAATTAGCTCAGATACTGTTCCATAAACCCAATATGTAATAGACAAGACCTACTCCTTGCTCAGAGAACTGGACTCAACACGCCCGATTCACCGCACAAGAATATATCTGACTAGTAATAATCTTAAAACTTATGTATTGATATCTCTCTGTTAGTGTGTCAAGTGGGTGTAAAGCGGCATAAACACAGCCGTGAAAAGCAGCTAAACCCCATTATAAAAATAAATTTCTTTTAAAAACCCATGAAACAAAGACAGTGAAAGAGAGAGAAATTCTTACACAATTCGTTCAGGGGCTGTGATGCAACCTGGATTGACCATATCTAGACCCACAGCTGGATGAGACATAAGGGTGGACACTCTTGGGGCTGAGAGGTTTGGTGAGGTTGGGTGAGCAAACGCAGACCCTTTAAAGTAATACTGCGTGCTACCCATCGCATGGGTCCCAAATCTCCAGGTTCAAGGGCATCTTCCTACATCGAAAACATGCATGAGAAACCAAGAAGATGGTACACCGTGTGTTGGGGAAAGGTTTCTAAAATGCACCTCATTTCTCATCTCCTTGTGCTCGGGTTCGCCATTCCAGCCACTTTAGTAGCAATCTCCCTACTTGGAGCATCAGCATCTTTAACCTCCTGTTCCGTACAGGTTGCAATTTGTCCTGAGGATGAACGGGAAGACGGGGAACCAATGAGAGACTAGCTCTTGGTGTTGGGACAGGCACAGGTCACTCTATTTTCCCATCAGGAAGAAGAATTAACCACAGGCTCAGCCTGCCCCCCGGAACCAGAACAGGGCCTGAAGCCATCCTGCGCTTTTGCGGCCACCTCCCAAAAAAGCGAGTTGTAAAATGGAGCTTCAGGGCACTGCAATTCACAATCCTACAGAGTTATAAATGATAACTCTCGTCCACAAATATATTGAGGGAAGGCAAAGACGAGGAATTGAAATCAAGGCAGAATTGCAGGAAACAGATTTCAGGAGGTAGATTCGAATCGCCTTTAAAGCACATGAAAAGCGCCAAAACGTTGACAATGATGCCCTTGGCCAAAAAGGGCGTATGCGTTTTTTCCTGAATATATTCAGGAAAAAACGCATACGCCCTTTTTGGCCAACCAAGCAACCTGGAAAGGCCAATCAGCGCTACAAAGAAGTCTCGCTTCCCATCAGTCAAAAGGGCCATGCTGAAAAAAGTGTCAAAACCAGAAATGCAGGACAGGCCATGGAGAAATGGGAGCCTTGCTACACTGATGGGCGGGATGTAAATTGCCAACAGCCACTCTGGAGAAGTGTACGGTGTGTCCTGAAACATCTAAAAAACACAGCTTAGAGAGCATAGGGCACTTCCACGCATGGGGGTATAAAGTGGGAAAATTAAAAATCAGCAAGACACAAGCACCCCAAAGTTTAGGGCTGCTCTGTTGACAAGGACCTCCACTTCATTCCACCTTAAATATACCAGGAAAGCGAAAAATGGATAAAAAATTTGAGGGCCTTATGTACAATGGCATACCACTCAGCCATGAAATCAATGTCATAAGGCTAGTAGCAGCATGATGAGTGGATTTAGGTACGACGATTCTAAGTGAAATAAGTCACACAGAAAAGGACACTTCTCATAAGGTGTCACTTATAGAGGGAATGTAAAAACCGTTACACTTGAACTGAGTTACAAAACAGAACAGAGTCACACATGCAGAAAACACACTATGGCTGCTTAACGGGAAAGCGAGGTGGGGTGATACATAAAGCAAGAGTTTCAAATTAGCTCAGATACCGTTCCATAAACCCAATATGTAATAGACAAGACCTACTCCTTGCTCAGAGAACTGGACTCAACACGCCCGATTCACCGCACAAGAATATATCTGACTAGTAATAATCTTAAAACTTATGTATTGATATCTCTCTGTTAGTGTGTCAAGTGGGTGTAAAGCGGCATAAACACAGCCGTGAAAAGCAGCTAAACCCCATTATAAAAATAAATTTCTTTTAAAAACCCATGAAACAAAGACAGTGAAAGAGAGAGAAATTCTTACACAATTCGTTCAGGGGCTGTGATGCAAACTGGATTGACCATATCTAGACCCACAGCTGGATGAGACATAAGGGTGGACACTCTTGGGGCTGAGAGGTTTGGTGAGGTTGGGTGAGCAAACGCAGACCCTTTAAAGTAATACTGCGTGCTACCCATCGCATGGGTCCCAAATCTCCAGGTTCAAGGGCATCTTCCTACATCGAAAACATGCATGAGAAACCAAGAAGATGGTACACCGTGTGTTGGGGAAAGGTTTCTAAAATGCACCTCATTTCTCATCTCCTTGTGCTCGGGTTCGCCATTCCAGCCACTTTAGTAGCAATCTCCCTACTTGGAGCATCAGCATCTTTAACCTCCTGTTCCGTACAGGTTGCAATTTGTCCTGAGGATGAACGGGAAGACGGGGAACCAATGAGAGACTAGCTCTTGGTGTTGAGACAGGCACAGGTCACTCTATTTTCCCATAGGGAAGAAGAATTAACCACAGGCTCAGCCTGCCCCCCGGAACCAGAACAGGGCCTGAAGCCATCCTGCGCTTTTGCGGCCACCTCCCAAAAAAGCGAGTTGTAAAATGGAGCTTCAGGGCACTGCAATTCACAATCCTACAGAGTTATAAATGATAACTCTCGTCCACAAATATATTGAGGGAAGGCAAAGACGAGGAATTGAAATCAAGGCAGAATTGCAGGAAACAGATTTCAGGAGGTAGATTCGAATCGCCTTTAAAGCACATGAAAAGCGCCAAAACGTTGACAATGATGCCCTTGGCCAAAAAGGGCGTATGCGTTTTTTCCTGAATATATTCAGGAAAAAACGCATACGCCCTTTTTGGCCAACCAAGGAACCTGGAAAGGCCAATCAGCGCTACAAAGAAGTCTCGCTTCCCATCAGTCAAAAGGGCCATGCTGAAAAAAGTGTCAAAACCAGAAATGCAGGACAGGCCATGGAGAAATGGGAGCCTTGCTACACTGATGGGCGGGATGTAAATTGCCAACAGCCACTCTGGAGAAGTGTACGGTGTGTCCTGAAACATCTAAAAAACACAGCTTAGAGAGCATAGGGCACTTCCACGCATGGGGGTACAAAGTGGGAAAATTAAAAATCAGCAAGACACAAGCACCCCAAAGTTTAGGGCTGCTCTGTTGATAAGGACCTCCACTTCATTCCACCTTAAATATACCAGGAAAGCGAAAAATGGATAAAAAATTTGAGGGCCTTATGTACAATGGCATACCACTCAGCCATGAAATCAATGTCATAAGGCTAGTAGCAGCATGATGAGTGGATTTAGGTACGACGATTCTAAGTGAAATAAGTCACACAGAAAAGGACACTTCTCATAAGGTGTCACTTATAGAGGGAATGTAAAAACCGTTACACTTGAACTGAGTTACAAAACAGAACAGAGTCACACATGCAGAAAACACACTATGGCTGCTTAACGGGAAAGCGAGGTGGGGTGATACATAAAGCAAGAGTTTCAAATTAGCTCAGATACTGTTCCATAAACCCAATATGTAATAGACAAGACCTACTCCTTGCTCAGAGAACTGGACTCAACACGCCCGATTCACCGCACAAGAATATATCTGACTAGTAATAATCTTAAAACTTATGTATTGATATCTCTCTGTTAGTGTGTCAAGTGGGTGTAAAGCGGCATAAACACAGCCGTGAAAAGCAGCTAAACCCCATTATAAAAATAAATTTCTTTTAAAAACCCATGAAACAAAGACAGTGAAAGAGAGAGAAATTCTTACACAATTCGTTCAGGGGCTGTGATGCAACCTGGATTGACCATATCTAGACCCACAGCTGGATGAGACATAAGGGTGGACACTCTTGGGGCTGAGAGGTTTGGTGAGGTTGGGTGAGCAAACGCAGACCCTTTAAAGTAATACTGCGTGCTACCCATCGCATGGGTCCCAAATCTCCAGGTTCAAGGGCATCTTCCTACATCGAAAACATGCATGAGAAACCAAGAAGATGGTACACCGTGTGTTGGGGAAAGGTTTCTAAAATGCACCTCATTTCTCATCTCCTTGTGCTCGGGTTCGCCATTCCAGCCACTTTAGTAGCAATCTCCCTACTTGGAGCATCAGCATCTTTAACCTCCTGTTCCGTACAGGTTGCAATTTGTCCTGAGGATGAACGGGAAGACGGGGAACCAATGAGAGACTAGCTCTTGGTGTTGGGACAGGCACAGGTCACTCTATTTTCCCATCAGGAAGAAGAATTAACCACAGGCTCAGCCTGCCCCCCGGAACCAGAACAGGGCCTGAAGCCATCCTGCGCTTTTGCGGCCACCTCCCAAAAAAGCGAGTTGTAAAATGGAGCTTCAGGGCACTGCAATTCACAATCCTACAGAGTTATAAATGATAACTCTCGTCCACAAATATATTGAGGGAAGGCAAAGACGAGGAATTGAAATCAAGGCAGAATTGCAGGAAACAGATTTCAGGAGGTAGATTCGAATCGCCTTTAAAGCACATGAAAAGCGGCAAAACGTTGACAATGATGCCCTTGGCCAAAAAGGGCGTATGCGTTTTTTCCTGAATATATTCAGGAAAAAACGCATACGCCCTTTTTGGCCAACCAAGCAACCTGGAAAGGCCAATCAGCGCTACAAAGAAGTCTCGCTTCCCATCAGTCAAAAGGGCCATGCTGAAAAAAGTGTCAAAACCAGAAATGCAGGACAGGCCATGGAGAAATGGGAGCCTTGCTACACTGATGGGCGGGATGTAAATTGCCAACAGCCACTCTGGAGAAGTGTACGGTGTGTCCTGAAACATCTAAAAAACACAGCTTAGAGAGCATAGGGCACTTCCACGCATGGGGGTATAAAGTGGGAAAATTAAAAATCAGCAAGACACAAGCACCCCAAAGTTTAGGGCTGCTCTGTTGACAAGGACCTCCACTTCATTCCACCTTAAATATACCAGGAAAGCGAAAAATGGATAAAAAATTTGAGGGCCTTATGTACAATGGCATACCACTCAGCCATGAAATCAATGTCATAAGGCTAGTAGCAGCATGATGAGTGGATTTAGGTACGACGATTCTAAGTGAAATAAGTCACACAGAAAAGGACACTTCTCATAAGGTGTCACTTATAGAGGGAATGTAAAAACCGTTACACTTGAACTGAGTTACAAAACAGAACAGAGTCACACATGCAGAAAACACACTATGGCTGCTTAACGGGAAAGCGAGGTGGGGTGATACATAAAGCAAGAGTTTCAAATTAGCTCAGATACCGTTCCATAAACCCAATATGTAATAGACAAGACCTACTCCTTGCTCAGAGAACTGGACTCAACACGCCCGATTCACCGCACAAGAATATATCTGACTAGTAATAATCTTAAAACTTATGTATTGATATCTCTCTGTTAGTGTGTCAAGTGGGTGTAAAGCGGCATAAACACAGCCGTGAAAAGCAGCTAAACCCCATTATAAAAATAAATTTCTTTTAAAAACCCATGAAACAAAGACAGTGAAAGAGAGAGAAATTCTTACACAATTCGTTCAGGGGCTGTGATGCAACCTGGATTGACCATATCTAGACCCACAGCTGGATGAGACATAAGGGTGGACACTCTTGCGGCTGAGAGGTTCGGTGAGGTTGGGTGAGCAAACGCAGACCCTTTAAAGTAATACTGCGTGCTACCCATCGCATGGGTCCCAAATCTCCAGGTTCAAGGGCATCTTCCTACATCGAAAACATGCATGAGAAACCAAGAAGATGGTACACCGTGTGTTGGGGAAAGGTTTCTAAAATGCACCTCATTTCTCATCTCCTTGTGCTCGAGTTCGCCATTCCAGCCACTTTAGTAGCAATCTCCCTACTTGGAGCATCAGCATCTTTAACCTCCTGTTCCGCACAGGTTGCAATTTGTCCTGAGGATGAACGGGAAGACGGGGAACCAATGAGAGACTAGCTCTTGGTGTTGAGACAGGCACAGGTCACTCTATTTTCCCATCAGGAAGAAGAATTAACCACAGGCTCAGCCTGCCCCCCGGAACCAGAACAGGGCCTGAAGCCATCCTGCGCTTTTGCGGCCACCTCCCAAAAAAGCAACTTGTAAAATGGAGCTTCAGGGCACTGCAATTCACAATCCTACAGAGTTATAAATGATAACTCTCGTCCACAAATATATTGAGGGAAGGCAAAGACGAGGAATTGAAATCAAGGCAGAATTGCAGGAAACAGATTTCAGGAGGTAGATTCGAATTGCCTTTAAAGCACATGAAAAGCGCCAAAACGTTGACAATGATGCCCTTGGCCAAAAACGGCGTATGCGTTTTTTCCTGAATATATTCAGGAAAAAACGCATACGCCCTTTTTGGCCAACCAAGCAACCTGGAAAGGCCAATCAGCGCTACAAAGAAGTCTCGCTTCCCATCAGTCAAAAGGGCCATGCTGAAAAAAGTGTCAAAACCAGAAATGCAGGACAGGCCATGGAGAAATGGGAGCCTTGCTACACTGATGGGTGGGATGTAAATTGCCAACAGCCACTCTGGAGAAGTGTACGGTGTGTCCTGAAACATCTAAAAAACACAGCTTAGAGAGCATAGGGCACTTCCACGCATGGGGGTATAAAGTGGGAAAATTAAAAATCAGCAAGACACAAGCACCCCAAAGTTTAGGGCTGCTCTGTTGACAAGGACCTCCACTTCATTCCACCTTAAATATCCCAGGAAAGCGAAAAATGGATAAAAAATTTGAGGTCCTTATGTACAATGGCATACCACTCAGCCATGAAATCAATGTCATAAGGCTAGTAGCAGCATGATGAGTGGATTTAGGTATGACGATTCTAAGTGAAATAAGTCACACAGAAAAGGACACTTCTCATAAGGTGTCACTTATAGAGGGAATGTAAAAACCGTTACACTTGAACTGAGTTACAAAACAGAACAGAGTCACACATGCAGAAAACACACTATGGCTGCTTAACGGGAAAGCGAGGTGGGGTGATACATAAAGCAAGAGTTTCAAATTAGCTCAGATACCGTTCCATAAACCCAATATGTAATAGACAAGACCTACTCCTTGCTCAGAGAACTGGACTCAACACGCCCGATTCACCGCACAAGAATATATCTGACTAGTAATAATCTTAAAACCTATGTATTGATATCTCTCTGTTAGTGTGTCAAGTGGGTGTAAAGCGGCATAAACACAGCCGTGAAAAGCAGCTAAACCCCATTATAAAAATAAATTTCTTTTAAAAACCCATGAAACAAAGACAGTGAAAGAGAGAGAAATTCTTACACAATTCGTTCAGGGGCTGTGATGCAACCTGGATTGACCATATCTAGACCCACAGCTGGATGAGACATAAGGGTGGACACTCTTGGGGCTGAGAGGTTTGGTGAGGTTGGGTGAGCAAACGCAGACCCTTTAAAGTAATACTGCGTGCTACCCATCGCATGGGTCCCAAATCTCCAGGTTCAAGGGCATCTTCCTACATCGAAAACATGCATGAGAAACCAAGAAGATGGTACACCGTGTGTTGGGGAAAGGTTTCTAAAATGCACCTCATTTCTCATCTCCTTGTGCTCGGGTTCGCCATTCCAGCCACTTTAGTAGCAATCTCCCTACTTGGAGCATCAGCATCTTTAACCTCCTGTTCCGTACAGGTTGCAATTTGTCCTGAGGATGAACGGGAAGACGGGGAACCAATGAGAGACTAGCTCTTGGTGTTGGGACAGGCACAGGTCACTCTATTTTCCCATCAGGAAGAAGAATTAACCACAGGCTCAGCCTGCCCCCCGGAACCAGAACAGGGCCTGAAGCCATCCTGCGCTTTTGCGGCCACCTCCCAAAAAAGCGAGTTGTAAAATGGAGCTTCAGGGCACTGCAATTCACAATCCTACAGAGTTATAAATGATAACTCTCGTCCACAAATATATTGAGGGAAGGCAAAGACGAGGAATTGAAATCAAGGCAGAATTGCAGGAAACAGAGTTCAGGAGGTAGATTCGAATCGCCTTTAAAGCACATGAAAAGCGCCAAAACGTTGACAATGATGCCCTTGGCCAAAAAGGGCGTATGCGTTTTTTCCTGAATATATTCAGGAAAAAACGCATACGCCCTTTTTGGCCAACCAAGGAACCTGGAAAGGCCAATCAGCGCTACAAAGAAGTCTCGCTTCCCATCAGTCAAAAGGGCCATGCTGAAAAAAGTGTCAAAACCAGAAATGCAGGACAGGCCATGGAGAAATGGGAGCCTTGCTACACTGATGGGCGGGATGTAAATTGCCAACAGCCACTCTGGAGAAGTGTACGGTGTGTCCTGAAACATCTAAAAAACACAGCTTAGAGAGCATAGGGCACTTCCACGCATGGGGGTACAAAGTGGGAAAATTAAAAATCAGCAAGACACAAGCACCCCAAAGTTTAGGGCTGCTCTGTTGATAAGGACCTCCACTTCATTCCACCTTAAATATACCAGGAAAGCGAAAAATGGATAAAAAATTTGAGGGCCTTATGTACAATGGCATACCACTCAGCCATGAAATCAATGTCATAAGGCTAGTAGCAGCATGATGAGTGGATTTAGGTACGACGATTCTAAGTGAAATAAGTCACACAGAAAAGGACACTTCTCATAAGGTGTCACTTATAGAGGGAATGTAAAAACCGTTACACTTGAACTGAGTTACAAAACAGAACAGAGTCACACATGCAGAAAACACACTATGGCTGCTTAACGGGAAAGCGAGGTGGGGTGATACATAAAGCAAGAGTTTCAAATTAGCTCAGATACTGTTCCATAAACCCAATATGTAATAGACAAGACCTACTCCTTGCTCAGAGAACTGGACTCAACACGCCCGATTCACCGCACAAGAATATATCTGACTAGTAATAATCTTAAAACTTATGTATTGATATCTCTCTGTTAGTGTGTCAAGTGGGTGTAAAGCGGCATAAACACAGCCGTGAAAAGCAGCTAAACCCCATTATAAAAATAAATTTCTTTTAAAAACCCATGAAACAAAGACAGTGAAAGAGAGAGAAATTCTTACACAATTCGTTCAGGGGCTGTGATGCAACCTGGATTGACCATATCTAGACCCACAGCTGGATGAGACATAAGGGTGGACACTCTTGGGGCTGAGAGGTTTGGTGAGGTTGGGTGAGCAAACGCAGACCCTTTAAAGTAATACTGCGTGCTACCCATCGCATGGGTCCCAAATCTCCAGGTTCAAGGGCATCTTCCTACATCGAAAACATGCATGAGAAACCAAGAAGATGGTACACCGTGTGTTGGGGAAAGGTTTCTAAAATGCACCTCATTTCTCATCTCCTTGTGCTCGGGTTCGCCATTCCAGCCACTTTAGTAGCAATCTCCCTACTTGGAGCATCAGCATCTTTAACCTCCTGTTCCGTACAGGTTGCAATTTGTCCTGAGGATGAACGGGAAGACGGGGAACCAATGAGAGACTAGCTCTTGGTGTTGGGACAGGCACAGGTCACTCTATTTTCCCATCAGGAAGAAGAATTAACCACAGGCTCAGCCTGCCCCCCGGAACCAGAACAGGGCCTGAAGCCATCCTGCGCTTTTGCGGCCACCTCCCAAAAAAGCGAGTTGTAAAATGGAGCTTCAGGGCACTGCAATTCACAATCCTACAGAGTTATAAATGATAACTCTCGTCCACAAATATATTGAGGGAAGGCAAAGACGAGGAATTGAAATCAAGGCAGAATTGCAGGAAACAGATTTCAGGAGGTAGATTCGAATCGCCTTTAAAGCACATGAAAAGCGGCAAAACGTTGACAATGATGCCCTTGGCCAAAAAGGGCGTATGCGTTTTTTCCTGAATATATTCAGGAAAAAACGCATACGCCCTTTTTGGCCAACCAAGCAACCTGGAAAGGCCAATCAGCGCTACAAAGAAGTCTCGCTTCCCATCAGTCAAAAGGGCCATGCTGAAAAAAGTGTCAAAACCAGAAATGCAGGACAGGCCATGGAGAAATGGGAGCCTTGCTACACTGATGGGCAGGATGTAAATTGCCAACAGCCACTCTGGAGAAGTGTACGGTGTGTCCTGAAACATCTAAAAAACACAGCTTAGAGAGCATAGGGCACTTCCACGCATGGGGGTATAAAGTGGGAAAATTAAAAATCAGCAAGACACAAGCACCCCAAAGTTTAGGGCTGCTCTGTTGACAAGGACCTCCACTTCATTCCACCTTAAATATACCAGGAAAGCGAAAAATGGATAAAAAATTTGAGGGCCTTATGTACAATGGCATACCACTCAGCCATGAAATCAATGTCATAAGGCTAGTAGCAGCATGATGAGTGGATTTAGGTACGACGATTCTAAGTGAAATAAGTCACACAGAAAAGGACACTTCTCATAAGGTGTCACTTATAGAGGGAATGTAAAAACCGTTACACTTGAACTGAGTTACAAAACAGAACAGAGTCACACATGCAGAAAACACACCATGGCTGCTTAACGGGAAAGCGAGGTGGGGTGATACATAAAGCAAGAGTTTCAAATTAGCTCAGATACCGTTCCATAAACCCAATATGTAATAGACAAGACCTACTCCTTGCTCAGAGAACTGGACTCAACACGCCCGATTCACCGCACAAGAATATATCTGACTAGTAATAATCTTAAAACCTATGTATTGATATCTCTCTGTTAGTGTGTCAAGTGGGTGTAAAGCGGCATAAACACAGCCGTGAAAAGCAGCTAAACCCCATTATAAAAATAAATTTCTTTTAAAAACCCATGAAACAAAGACAGTGAAAGAGAGAGAAATTCTTACACAATTCGTTCAGGGGCTGTGATGCAACCTGGATTGACCATATCTAGACCCACAGCTGGATGAGACATAAGGGTGGACACTCTTGGGGCTGAGAGGTTTGGTGAGGTTGGGTGAGCAAACGCAGACCCTTTAAAGTAATACTGCGTGCTACCCATCGCATGGGTCCCAAATCTCCAGGTTCAAGGGCATCTTCCTACATCGAAAACATGCATGAGAAACCAAGAAGATGGTACACCGTGTGTTGGGGAAAGGTTTCTAAAATGCACCTCATTTCTCATCTCCTTGTGCTCGGGTTCGCCATTCCAGCCACTTTAGTAGCAATCTCCCTACTTGGAGCATCAGCATCTTTAACCTCCTGTTCCGTACAGGTTGCAATTTGTCCTGAGGATGAACGGGAAGACGGGGAACCAATGAGAGACTAGCTCTTGGTGTTGAGACAGGCACAGGTCACTCTATTTTCCCATCAGGAAGAAGAATTAACCACAGGCTCAGCCTGCCCCCCGGAACCAGAACAGGGCCTGAAGCCATCCTGCGCTTTTGCGGCCACCTCCCAAAAAAGCGAGTTGTAAAATGGAGCTTCAGGGCACTGCAATTCACAATCCTACAGAGTTATAAATGATAACTCTCGTCCACAAATATATTGAGGGAAGGCAAAGACGAGGAATTGAAATCAAGGCAGAATTGCAGGAAACAGATTTCAGGAGGTAGATTCGAATTGCCTTTAAAGCACATGAAAAGCGCCAAAACGTTGACAATGATGCCCTTGGCCAAAAACGGCGTATGCGTTTTTTCCTGAATATATTCAGGAAAAAACGCATACGCCCTTTTTGGCCAACCAAGCAACCTGGAAAGGCCAATCAGCGCTACAAAGAAGTCTCGCTTCCCATCAGTCAAAAGGGCCATGCTGAAAAAAGTGTCAAAACCAGAAATGCAGGACAGGCCATGGAGAAATGGGAGCCTTGCTACACTGATGGGCGGGATGTAAATTGCCAACAGCCACTCTGGAGAAGTGTACGGTGTGTCCTGAAACATCTAAAAAACACAGCTTAGAGAGCATAGGGCACTTCCACGCATGGGGGTATAAAGTGGGAAAATTAAAAATCAGCAAGACACAAGCACCCCAAAGTTTAGGGCTGCTCTGTTGACAAGGACCTCCACTTCATTCCACCTTAAATATCCCAGGAAAGCGAAAAATGGATAAAAAATTTGAGGTCCTTATGTACAATGGCATACCACTCAGCCATGAAATCAATGTCATAAGGCTAGTAGCAGCATGATGAGTGGATTTAGGTACGACGATTCTAAGTGAAATAAGTCACACAGAAAAGGACACTTCTCATAAGGTGTCACTTATAGAGGGAATGTAAAAACCGTTACACTTGAACTGAGTTACAAAACAGAACAGAGTCACACATGCAGAAAACACACCATGGCTGCTTAACGGGAAAGCGAGGTGGGGTGATACATAAAGCAAGAGTTTCAAATTAGCTCAGATACCGTTCCATAAACCCAATATGTAATAGACAAGACCTACTCCTTGCTCAGAGAACTGGACTCAACACGCCCGATTCACCGCACAAGAATATATCTGACTAGTAATAATCTTAAAACCTATGTATTGATATCTCTCTGTTAGTGTGTCAAGTGGGTGTAAAGCGGCATAAACACAGCCGTGAAAAGCAGCTAAACCCCATTATAAAAATAAATTTCTTTTAAAAACCCATGAAACAAAGACAGTGAAAGAGAGAGAAATTCTTACACAATTCGTTCAGGGGCTGTGATGCAACCTGGATTGACCATATCTAGACCCACAGCTGGATGAGACATAAGGGTGGACACTCTTGGGGCTGAGAGGTTTGGTGAGGTTGGGTGAGCAAACGCAGACCCTTTAAAGTAATACTGTGTGCTACCCATCGCATGGGTCCCAAATCTCCAGGTTCAAGGGCATCTTCCTACATCGAAAACATGCATGAGAAACCAAGAAGATGGTACACCGTGTGTTGGGGAAAGGTTTCTAAAATGCACCTCATTTCTCATCTCCTTGTGCTCGGGTTCGCCATTCCAGCCACTTTAGTAGCAATCTCCCTACTTGGAGCATCAGCATCTTTAACCTCCTGTTCCGTACAGGTTGCAATTTGTCCTGAGGATGAACGGGAAGACGGGGAACCAATGAGAGACTAGCTCTTGGTGTTGGGACAGGCACAGGTCACTCTATTTTCCCATCAGGAAGAAGAATTAACCACAGGCTCAGCCTGCCCACCGGAACCAGAACAGGGCCTGAAGCTATCCTGCGCTTTTGCGGCCACCTCCCAAAAAAGCGAGCTGTAAAATGGAGCTTCAGGGCACTGCAATTCACAGTCCTACAGAGTTATAAATGATAACTCTCGTCCACAAATATATTGAAGGAAGGCAAAGACGAGGAATTGAAATCAAGGCAGAATTGCAGGAAACAGATTTCAGGAGGTAGATTCGAATTGCCTTTAAAGCACATGAAAAGCGCCAAAACGTTGACAATGATGCCCTTGGCCAAAAACGGCGTATGCGTTTTTTCCTGAATATATTCAGGAAAAAACGCATACGCCGTTTTTGGCCAACCAAGCAACCTGGAAAGGCCAATCAGCGCTACAAAGAAGTCTCGCTTCCCATCAGTCAAAAGGGCCATGCTGAAAAAAGTGTCAAAACCAGAAATGCAGGACAGGCCATGGAGAAATGGGAGCCTTGCTACACTGATGGGCGGGATGTAAATTGCCAACAGCCACTCTGGAGAAGTGTACGGTGTGTCCTGAAACATCTAAAAAACACAGCTTAGAGAGCATAGGGCACTTCCACGCATGGGGGTATAAAGTGGGAAAATTAAAAATCAGCAAGACACAAGCACCCCAAAGTTTAGGGCTGCTCTGTTGACAAGGACCTCCACTTCATTCCACCTTAAATATACCAGGAAAGCGAAAAATGGATAAAAAATTTGAGGGCCTTATGTACAATGGCATACCACTCAGCCATGAAATCAATGTCATAAGGCTAGTAGCAGCATGATGAGTGGATTTAGGTACGACGATTCTAAGTGAAATAAGTCACACAGAAAAGGACACTTCTCATAAGGTGTCACTTATAGAGGGAATGTAAAAACCGTTACACTTGAACTGAGTTACAAAACAGAACAGAGTCACACATGCAGAAAACACACTATGGCTGCTTAACGGGAAAGCGAGGTGGGGTGATACATAAAGCAAGAGTTTCAAATTAGCTCAGATACCGTTCCATAAACCCAATATGTAATAGACAAGACCTACTCCTTGCTCAGAGAACTGGACTCAACACGCCCGATTCACCGCACAAGAATATATCTGACTAGTAATAATCTTAAAACTTATGTATTGATATCTCTCTGTTAGTGTGTCAAGTGGGTGTAAAGCGGCATAAACACAGCCGTGAAAAGCAGCTAAACCCCATTATAAAAATAAATTTCTTTTAAAAACCCATGAAACAAAGACAGTGAAAGAGAGAGAAATTCTTACACAATTCGTTCAGGGGCTGTGATGCAACCTGGATTGACCATATCTAGACCCACAGCTGGATGAGACATAAGGGTGGACACTCTTGGGGCTGAGAGGTTTGGTGAGGTTGGATGAGCAAACGCAGACCCTTTAAAGTAATACTGCGTGCTACCCATCGCATGGGTCCCAAATCTCCAGGTTCAAGGGCATCTTCCTACATCGAAAACATGCATGAGAAACCAAGAAGATGGTACACCGTGTGTTGGGGAAAGGTTTCTAAAATGCACCTCATTTCTCATCTCCTTGTGCTCGGGTTCGCCATTCCAGCCACTTTAGTAGCAATCTCCCTACTTGGAGCATCAGCATCTTTAACCTCCTGTTCCGTACAGGTTGCAATTTGTCCTGAGGATGAACGGGAAGACGGGGAACCAATGAGAGACTAGCTCTTGGTGTTGAGACAGGCACAGGTCACTCTATTTTCCCATCAGGAAGAAGAATTAACCACAGGCTCAGCCTGCCCCCCGGAACCAGAACAGGGCCTGAAGCCATCCTGCGCTTTTGCGGCCACCTCCCAAAAAAGCGAGTTGTAAAATGTAGCTTCAGGGCACTGCAATTCACAATCCTACAGAGTTATAAATGATAACTCTCGTCCACAAATATATTGAGGGAAGGCAAAGACGAGGAATTGAAATCAAGGCAGAATTGCAGGAAACAGATTTCAGGAGGTAGATTCGAATTGCCTTTAAAGCACATGAAAAGCGCCAAAACGTTGACAATGATGCCCTTGGCCAAAAACGGCGTATGCGTTTTTTCCTGAATATATTCAGGAAAAAACGCATACGCCCTTTTTGGCCAACCAAGCAACCTGGAAAGGCCAATCAGCGCTACAAAGAAGTCTCGCTTCCCATCAGTCAAAAGGGCCATGCTGAAAAAAGTGTCAAAACCAGAAATGCAGGACAGGCCATGGAGAAATGGGAGCCTTGCTACACTGATGGGCGGGATGTAAATTGCCAACAGCCACTCTGGAGAAGTGTACGGTGTGTCCTGAAACATCTAAAAAACACAGCTTAGAGAGCATAGGGCACTTCCACGCATGGGGGTATAAAGTGGGAAAATTAAAAATCAGCAAGACACAAGCACCCCAAAGTTTAGGGCTGCTCTGTTGACAAGGACCTCCACTTCATTCCACCTTAAATATCCCAGGAAAGCGAAAAATGGATAAAAAATTTGAGGTCCTTATGTACAATGGCATACCACTCAGCCATGAAATCAATGTCATAAGGCTAGTAGCAGCATGATGAGTGGATTTAGGTACGACGATTCTAAGTGAAATAAGTCACACAGAAAAGGACACTTCTCATAAGGTGTCACTTATAGAGGGAATGTAAAAACCGTTACACTTGAACTGAGTTACAAAACAGAACAGAGTCACACATGCAGAAAACACACCATGGCTGCTTAACGGGAAAGCGAGGTGGGGTGATACATAAAGCAAGAGTTTCAAATTAGCTCAGATACCGTTCCATAAACCCAATATGTAATAGACAAGACCTACTCCTTGCTCAGAGAACTGGACTCAACACGCCCGATTCACCGCACAAGAATATATCTGACTAGTAATAATCTTAAAACCTATGTATTGATATCTCTCTGTTAGTGTGTCAAGTGGGTGTAAAGCGGCATAAACACAGCCGTGAAAAGCAGCTAAACCCCATTATAAAAATAAATTTCTTTTAAAAACCCATGAAACAAAGACAGTGAAAGAGAGAGAAATTCTTACACAATTCGTTCAGGGGCTGTGATGCAACCTGGATTGACCATATCTAGACCCACAGCTGGATGAGACATAAGGGTGGACACTCTTGGGGCTGAGAGGTTTGGTGAGGTTGGGTGAGCAAACGCAGACCCTTTAAAGTAATACTGTGTGCTACCCATCGCATGGGTCCCAAATCTCCAGGTTCAAGGGCATCTTCCTACATCGAAAACATGCATGAGAAACCCAGAAGATGGTACACCGTGTGTTGGGGAAAGGTTTCTAAAATGCACCTCATTTCTCATCTCCTTGTGCTCGGGTTCGCCATTCCAGCCACTTTAGTAGCAATCTCCCTACTTGGAGCATCAGCATCTTTAACCTCCTGTTCCGTACAGGTTGCAATTTGTCCTGAGGATGAACGGGAAGACGGGGAACCAATGAGAGACTAGCTCTTGGTGTTGGGACAGGCACAGGTCACTCTATTTTCCCATCAGGAAGAAGAATTAACCACAGGCTCAGCCTGCCCCCCGGAACCAGAACAGGGCCTGAAGCCATCCTGCGCTTTTGCGGCCACCTCCCAAAAAAGCGAGTTGTAAAATGGAGCTTCAGGGCACTGCAATTCACAATCCTACAGAGTTATAAATGATAACTCTCGTCCACAAATATATTGAGGGAAGGCAAAGACGAGGAATTGAATTCAAGGCAGAATTGCAGGAAACAGATTTCAGGAGGTAGATTCGAATCGCCTTTAAAGCACATGAAAAGCGCCAAAACGTTGACAATGATGCCCTTGGCCAAAAAGGGCGTATGCGTTTTTTCCTGAATATATTCAGGAAAAAACGCATACGCCCTTTTTGGCCAACCAAGCAACCCGGAAAGGCCAATCAGCGCTACAAAGAAGTCTCGCTTCCCATCAGTCAAAAGGGCCATGCTGAAAAAAGTGTCAAAACCAGAAATGCAGGACAGGCCATGGAGAAATGGGAGCCTTGCTACACTGATGGGCGGGATGTAAATTGCCAACAGCCACTCTGGAGAAGTGTACGGTGTGTCCTGAAACATCTAAAAAACACAGCTTAGAGAGCATAGGGCACTTCCACGCATGGGGGTATAAAGTGGGAAAATTAAAAATCAGCAAGACACAAGCACCCCAAAGTTTAGGGCTGCTCTGTTGACAAGGACCTCCACTTCATTCCACCTTAAATATCCCAGGAAAGCGAAAAATGGATAAAAAATTTGAGGTCCTTATGTACAATGGCATACCACTCAGCCATGAAATCAATGTCATAAGGCTAGTAGCAGCATGATGAGTGGATTTAGGTACGACGATTCTAAGTGAAATAAGTCACACAGAAAAGGACACTTCTCATAAGGTGTCACTTATAGAGGGAATGTAAAAACCGTTACACTTGAACTGAGTTACAAAACAGAACAGAGTCACACATGCAGAAAACACACCATGGCTGCTTAACGGGAAAGCGAGGTGGGGTGATACATAAAGCAAGAGTTTCAAATTAGCTCAGATACCGTTCCATAAACCCAATATGTAATAGACAAGACCTACTCCTTGCTCAGAGAACTGGACTCAACACGCCCGATTCACCGCACAAGAATATATCTGACTAGTAATAATCTTAAAACCTATGTATTGATATCTCTCTGTTAGTGTGTCAAGTGGGTGTAAAGCGGCATAAACACAGCCGTGAAAAGCAGCTAAACCCCATTATAAAAATAAATTTCTTTTAAAAACCCATGAAACAAAGACAGTGAAAGAGAGAGAAATTCTTACACAATTCGTTCAGGGGCTGTGATGCAACCTGGATTGACCATATCTAGACCCACAGCTGGATGAGACATAAGGGTGGACACTCTTGGGGCTGAGAGGTTTGGTGAGGTTGGGTGAGCAAATGCAGACCCTTTAAAGTAATACTGTGTGCTACCCATCGCATGGGTCCCAAATCTCCAGGTTCAAGGGCATCTTCCTACATCGAAAACATGCATGAGAAACCAAGAAGATGGTACACCGTGTGTTGGGGAAAGGTTTCTAAAATGCACCTCATTTCTCATCTCCTTGTGCTCGGGTTCGCCATTCCAGCCACTTTAGTAGCAATCTCCCTACTTGGAGCATCAGCATCTTTAACCTCCTGTTCCGTACAGGTTGCAATTTGTCCTGAGGATGAACGGGAAGACGGGGAACCAATGAGAGACTAGCTCTTGGTGTTGGGACAGGCACAGGTCACTCTATTTTCCCATCAGGAAGAAGAATTAACCACAGGCTCAGCCTGCCCACCGGAACCAGAACAGGGCCTGAAGCTATCCTGCGCTTTTGCGGCCACCTCCCAAAAAAGCGAGCTGTAAAATGGAGCTTCAGGGCACTGCAATTCACAGTCCTACAGAGTTATAAATGATAACTCTCGTCCACAAATATATTGAGGGAAGGCAAAGACGAGGAATTGAAATCAAGGCAGAATTGCAGGAAACAGATTTCAGGAGGTAGATTCGAATTGCCTTTAAAGCACATGAAAAGCGCCAAAACGTTGACAATGATGCCCTTGGCCAAAAAGGGCGTATGCGTTTTTTCCTGAATATATTCAGGAAAAAACGCATACGCCCTTTTTGGCCAACCAAGCAACCTGGAAAGGCCAATCAGCGCTACAAAGAAGTCTCGCTTCCCATCAGTCAAAAGGGCCATGCTGAAAAAAGTGTCAAAACCAGAAATGCAGGACAGGCCATGGAGAAATGGGAGCCTTGCTACACTGATGGGCGGGATGTAAATTGCCAACAGCCACTCTGGAGAAGTGTACGGTGTGTCCTGAAACATCTAAAAAACACAGCTTAGAGAGCATAGGGCACTTCCACGCATGGGGGTATAAAGTGGGAAAATTAAAAATCAGCAAGACACAAGCACCCCAAAGTTTAGGGCTGCTCTGTTGACAAGGACCTCCACTTCATTCCACCTTAAATATACCAGGAAAGCGAAAAATGGATAAAAAATTTGAGGGCCTTATGTACAATGGCATACCACTCAGCCATGAAATCAACGTCATAAGGCTAGTAGCAGCATGATGAGTGGATTTAGGTACGACGATTCTAAGTGAAATAAGTCACACAGAAAAGGACACTTCTCATAAGGTGTCACTTATAGAGGGAATGTAAAAACCGTTACACTTGAACTGAGTTACAAAACAGAACAGAGTCACACATGCAGAAAACACACTATGGCTGCTTAACGGGAAAGCGAGGTGGGGTGATACATAAAGCAAGAGTTTCAAATTAGCTCAGATACCGTTCCATAAACCCAATATGTAATAGACAAGACCTACTCCTTGCTCAGAGAACTGGACTCAACACGCCCGATTCACCGCACAAGAATATATCTGACTAGTAATAATCTTAAAACTTATGTATTGATATCTCTCTGTTAGTGTGTCAAGTGGGTGTAAAGCGGCATAAACACAGCCGTGAAAAGCAGCTAAACCCCATTATAAAAATAAATTTCTTTTAAAAACCCATGAAACAAAGACAGTGAAAGAGAGAGAAATTCTTACACAATTCGTTCAGGGGCTGTGATGCAACCTGGATTGACCATATCTAGACCCACAGCTGGATGAGACATAAGGGTGGACACTCTTGGGGCTGAGAGGTTTGGTGAGGTTGGGTGAGCAAACGCAGACCCTTTAAAGTAATACTGCGTGCTACCCATCGCATGGGTCCCAAATCTCCAGGTTCAAGGGCATCTTCCTACATCGAAAACATGCATGAGAAACCAAGAAGATGGTACACCGTGTGTTGGGGAAAGGTTTCTAAAATGCACCTCATTTCTCATCTCCTTGTGCTCGGGTTCGCCATTCCAGCCACTTTAGTAGCAATCTCCCTACTTGGAGCATCAGCATCTTTAACCTCCTGTTCCGTACAGGTTGCAATTTGTCCTGAGGATGAACGGGAAGACGGGGAACCAATGAGAGACTAGCTCTTGGTGTTGAGACAGGCACAGGTCACTCTATTTTCCCATCAGGAAGAAGAATTAACCACAGGCTCAGCCTGCCCCCCGGAACCAGAACAGGGCCTGAAGCCATCCTGCGCTTTTGCGGCCACCTCCCAAAAAAGCGAGTTGTAAAATGGAGCTTCAGGGCACTGCAATTCACAATCCTACAGAGTTATAAATGATAACTCTCGTCCACAAATATATTGAGGGAAGGCAAAGACGAGGAATTGAAATCAAGGCAGAATTGCAGGAAACAGATTTCAGGAGGTAGATTCGAATTGCCTTTAAAGCACATGAAAAGCGCCAAAACGTTGACAATGATGCCCTTGGCCAAAAACGGCGTATGCGTTTTTTCCTGAATATATTCAGGAAAAAACGCATACGCCCTTTTTGGCCAACCAAGCAACCTGGAAAGGCCAATCAGCGCTACAAAGAAGTCTCGCTTCCCATCAGTCAAAAGGGCCATGCTGAAAAAAGTGTCAAAACCAGAAATGCAGGACAGGCCATGGAGAAATGGGAGCCTTGCTACACTGATGGGCGGGATGTAAATTGCCAACAGCCACTCTGGAGAAGTGTACGGTGTGTCCTGAAACATCTAAAAAACACAGCTTAGAGAGCATAGGGCACTTCCACGCATGGGGGTATAAAGTGGGAAAATTAAAAATCAGCAAGACACAAGCACCCCAAAGTTTAGGGATGCTCTGTTGACAAGGACCTCCACTTCATTCCACCTTAAATATCCCAGGAAAGCGAAAAATGGATAAAAAATTTGAGGTCCTTATGTACAATGGCATACCACTCAGCCATGAAATCAATGTCATAAGGCTAGTAGCAGCATGATGAGTGGATTTAGGTACGACGATTCTAAGTGAAATAAGTCACACAGAAAAGGACACTTCTCATAAGGTGTCACTTATAGAGGGAATGTAAAAACCGTTACACTTGAACTGAGTTACAAAACAGAACAGAGTCACACATGCAGAAAACACACCATGGCTGCTTAACGGGAAAGCGAGGTGGGGTGATACATAAAGCAAGAGTTTCAAATTAGCTCAGATACCGTTCCATAAACCCAATATGTAATAGACAAGACCTACTCCTTGCTCAGAGAACTGGACTCAACACGCCCGATTCACCGCACAAGAATATATCTGACTAGTAATAATCTTAAAACCTATGTATTGATATCTCTCTGTTAGTGTGTCAAGTGGGTGTAAAGCGGCATAAACACAGCCGTGAAAAGCAGCTAAACCCCATTATAAAAATAAATTTCTTTTAAAAACCCATGAAACAAAGACAGTGAAAGAGAGAGAAATTCTTACACAATTCGTTCAGGGGCTGTGATGCAACCTGGATTGACCATATCTAGACCCACAGCTGGATGAGACATAAGGGTGGACACTCTTGGGGCTGAGAGGTTTGGTGAGGTTGGGTGAGCAAATGCAGACCCTTTAAAGTAATACTGTGTGCTACCCATCGCATGGGTCCCAAATCTCCAGGTTCAAGGGCATCTTCCTACATCGAAAACATGCATGAGAAACCAAGAAGATGGTACACCGTGTGTTGGGGAAAGGTTTCTAAAATGCACCTCATTTCTCATCTCCTTGTGCTCGGGTTCGCCATTCCAGCCACTTTAGTAGCAATCTCCCTACTTGGAGCATCAGCATCTTTAACCTCCTGTTCCGTACAGGTTGCAATTTGTCCTGAGGATGAACGGGAAGACGGGGAACCAATGAGAGACTAGCTCTTGGTGTTGGGACAGGCACAGGTCACTCTATTTTCCCATCAGGAAGAAGAATTAACCACAGGCTCAGCCTGCCCACCGGAACCAGAACAGGGCCTGAAGCTATCCTGCGCTTTTGCGGCCACCTCCCAAAAAAGCGAGCTGTAAAATGGAGCTTCAGGGCACTGCAATTCACAGTCCTACAGAGTTATAAATGATAACTCTCGTCCACAAATATATTGAGGGAAGGCAAAGACGAGGAATTGAAATCAAGGCAGAATTGCAGGAAACAGATTTCAGGAGGTAGATTCGAATTGCCTTTAAAGCACATGAAAAGCGCCAAAACGTTGACAATGATGCCCTTGGCCAAAAACGGCGTATGCGTTTTTTCCTGAATATATTCAGGAAAAAACGCATACGCCCATTTTGGCCAACCAAGCAACCTGGAAAGGCCAATCAGCGCTACAATGAAGTCTCGCTTCCCATCAGTCAAAAGGGCCATGCTGAAAAAAGTGTCAAAACCAGAAATGCAGGACAGGCCATGGAGAAATGGGGGCCTTGCTACACTGATGGGCGGGATGTAAATTGCCAACAGCCACTCTGGAGAAGTGTACGGTGTGTCCTGAAACATCTAAAAAACACAGCTTAGAGAGCATAGGGCACTTCCACGCATGGGGGTATAAAGTGGGAAAATTAAAAATCAGCAAGACACAAGCACCCCAAAGTTTAGGGCTGCTCTGTTGACAAGGACCTCCACTTCATTCCACCTTAAATATACCAGGAAAGCGAAAAATGGATAAAAAATTTGAGGGCCTTATGTACAATGGCATACCACTCAGCCATGAAATCAACGTCATAAGGCTAGTAGCAGCATGATGAGTGGATTTAGGTACGACGATTCTAAGTGAAATAAGTCACACAGAAAAGGACACTTCTCATAAGGTGTCACTTATAGAGGGAATGTAAAAACCGTTACGCTTGAACTGAGTTACAAAACAGAACAGAGTCACACATGCAGAAAACACACTATGGCTGCTTAACGGGAAAGCGAGGTGGGGTGATACATAAAGCAAGAGTTTCAAATTAGCTCAGATACCGTTCCATAAACCCAATATGTAATAGACAAGACCTACTCCTTGCTCAGAGAACTGGACTCAACACGCCCGATTCACCGCACAAGAATATATCTGACTAGTAATAATCTTAAAACTTATGTATTGATATCTCTCTGTTAGTGTGTCAAGTGGGTGTAAAGCGGCATAAACACAGCCGTGAAAAGCAGCTAAACCCCATTATAAAAATAAATTTCTTTTAAAAACCCATGAAACAAAGACAGTGAAAGAGAGAGAAATTCTTACACAATTCGTTCAGGGGCTGTGATGCAACCTGGATTGACCATATCTAGACCCACAGCTGGATGAGACATAAGGGTGGACACTCTTGGGGCTGAGAGGTTTGGTGAGGTTGGGTGAGCAAACGCAGACCCTTTAAAGTAATACTGCGTGCTACCCATCGCATGGGTCCCAAATCTCCAGGTTCAAGGGCATCTTCCTACATCGAAAACATGCATGAGAAACCAAGAAGATGGTACACCGTGTGTTGGGGAAAGGTTTCTAAAATGCACCTCATTTCTCATCTCCTTGTGCTCGGGTTCGCCATTCCAGCCACTTTAGTAGCAATCTCCCTACTTGGAGCATCAGCATCTTTAACCTCCTGTTCCGTACAGGTTGCAATTTGTCCTGAGGATGAACGGGAAGACGGGGAACCAATGAGAGACTAGCTCTTGGTGTTGAGACAGGCACAGGTCACTCTATTTTCCCATCAGGAAGAAGAATTAACCACAGGCTCAGCCTGCCCCCCGGAACCAGAACAGGGCCTGAAGCCATCCTGCGCTTTTGCGGCCACCTCCCAAAAAAGCGAGTTGTAAAATGGAGCTTCAGGGCACTGCAATTCACAATCCTACAGAGTTATAAATGATAACTCTCGTCCACAAATATATTGAGGGAAAGCAAAGACGAGGAATTGAAATCAAGGCAGAATTGCAGGAAACAGATTTCAGGAGGTAGATTCGAATCGCCTTTAAAGCACATGAAAAGCGCCAAAACGTTGACAATGATGCCCTTGGCCAAAAACGGCGTATGCGTTTTTTCCTGAATATATTCAGGAAAAAACGCATACGCCCTTTTTGGCCAACCAAGGAACCTGGAAAGGCCAATCAGCGCTACAAAGAAGTCTCGCTTCCCATCAGTCAAAAGGGCCATGCTGAAAAAAGTGTCAAAACCAGAAATGCAGGACAGGCCATGGAGAAATGGGAGCCTTGCTACACTGATGGGCGGGATGTAAACTGCCAACAGCCACTCTGGAGAAGTGTACGGTGTGTCCTGAAACATCTAAAAAACACAGCTTAGAGAGCATAGGGCACTTCCACGCATGGGGGTACAAAGTGGGAAAATTAAAAATCAGCAAGACATAAGCACCCCAAAGTTTAGGGCTGCTCTGTTGATAAGGACCTCCACTTCATTCCACCTTAAATATACCAGGAAAGCGAAAAATGGATAAAAAATTTGAGGGCCTTATGTACAATGGCATACCACTCAGCCATGAAATCAATGTCATAAGGCTAGTAGCAGCATGATGAGTGGATTTAGGTACGACGATTCTAAGTGAAATAAGTCACACAGAAAAGGACACTTCTCATAAGGTGTCACTTATAGAGGGAATGTAAAAACCGTTACACTTGGACTGAGTTACAAAACAGAACAGAGTCACACATGCAGAAAACACACTATGGCTGCTTAACGGGAAAGCGAGGTGGGGTGATACATAAAGCAAGAGTTTCAAATTAGCTCAGATACTGTTCCATAAACCCAATATGTAATAGACAAGACCTACTCCTTGCTCAGAGAACTGGACTCAACACGCCCGATTCACCGCACAAGAATATATCTGACTAGTAATAATCTTAAAACTTATGTATTGATATCTCTCTGTTAGTGTGTCAAGTGGGTGTAAAGCGGCATAAACACAGCCGTGAAAAGCAGCTAAACCCCATTATAAAAATAAATTTCTTTTAAAAACCCATGAAACAAAGACAGTGAAAGAGAGAGAAATTCTTACACAATTCGTTCAGGGGCTGTGATGCAACCTGGATTGACCATATCTAGACCCACAGCTGGATGAGACATAAGGGTGGACACTCTTGGGGCTGAGAGGTTTGGTGAGGTTGGGTGAGCAAACGCAGACCCTTTAAAGTAATACTGCGTGCTACCCATCGCATGGGTCCCAAATCTCCAGGTTCAAGGGCATCTTCCTACATCGAAAACATGCATGAGAAACCAAGAAGATGGTACACCGTGTGTTGGGGAAAGGTTTCTAAAATGCACCTCATTTCTCATCTCCTTGTGCTCGGGTTCGCCATTCCAGCCACTTTAGTAGCAATCTCCCTACTTGGAGCATCAGCATCTTTAACCTCCTGTTCCGTACAGGTTGCAATTTGTCCTGAGGATGAACGGGAAGACGGGGAACCAATGAGAGACTAGCTCTTGGTGTTGGGACAGGCACAGGTCACTCTATTTTCCCATCAGGAAGAAGAATTAACCACAGGCTCAGCCTGCCCCCCGGAACCAGAACAGGGCCTGAAGCCATCCTGCGCTTTTGCGGCCACCTCCCAAAAAAGCGAGTTGTAAAATGGAGCTTCAGGGCACTGCAATTCACAATCCTACAGAGTTATAAATGATAACTCTCGTCCACAAATATATTGAGGGAAGGCAAAGACGAGGAATTGAAATCAAGGCAGAATTGCAGGAAACAGATTTCAGGAGGTAGATTCGAATCGCCTTTAAAGCACATGAAAAGCGCCAAAACGTTGACAGTGATGCCCTTGGCCAAAAAGGGCGTATGCGTTTTTTCCTGAATATATTCAGGAAAAAACGCATACGCCCTTTTTGGCCAACCAAGCAACCTGGAAAGGCCAATCAGCGCTACAAAGAAGTCTCGCTTCCCATCAGTCAAAAGGGCCATGCTGAAAAAAGTGTCAAAACCAGAAATGCAGGACAGGCCATGGAGAAATGGGAGCCTTGCTACACTGATGGGCGGGATGTAAATTGCCAACAGCCACTCTGGAGAAGTGTACGGTGTGTCCTGAAACATCTAAAAAACACAGCTTAGAGAGCATAGGGCACTTCCACGCATGGGGGTATAAAGTGGGAAAATTAAAAATCAGCAAGACACAAGCACCCCAAAGTTTAGGGCTGCTCTGTTGACAAGGACCTCCACTTCATTCCACCTTAAATATACCAGGAAAGCGAAAAATGGATAAAAAATTTGAGGGCCTTATGTACAATGGCATACCACTCAGCCATGAAATCAATGTCATAAGGCTAGTAGCAGCATGATGAGTGGATTTAGGTACGACGATTCTAAGTGAAATAAGTCACACAGAAAAGGACACTTCTCATAAGGTGTCACTTATAGAGGGAATGTAAAAACCGTTACACTTGAACTGAGTTACAAAACAGAACAGAGTCACACATGCAGAAAACACACTATGGCTGCTTAACGGGAAAGCGAGGTGGGGTGATACATAAAGCAAGAGTTTCAAATTAGCTCAGATACCGTTCCATAAACCCAATATGTAATAGACAAGACCTACTCCTTGCTCAGAGAACTGGACTCAACACGCCCGATTCACCGCACAAGAATATATCTGACTAGTAATAATCTTAAAACTTATGTATTGATATCTCTCTGTTAGTGTGTCAAGTGGGTGTAAAGCGGCATAAACACAGCCGTGAAAAGCAGCTAAACCCCATTATAAAAATAAATTTCTTTTAAAAACCCATGAAACAAAGACAGTGAAAGAGAGAGAAATTCTTACACAATTCGTTCAGGGGCTGTGATGCAACCTGGATTGACCATATCTAGACCCACAGCTGGATGAGACATAAGGGTGGACACTCTTGGGGCTGAGAGGTTTGGTGAGGTTGGGTGAGCAAACGCAGACCCTTTAAAGTAATACTGCGTGCTACCCATCGCATGGGTCCCAAATCTCCAGGTTCAAGGACATCTTCCTACATCGAAAACATGCATGAGAAACCAAGAAGATGGTACACCGTGTGTTGGGGAAAGGTTTCTAAAATGCACCTCATTTCTCATCTCCTTGTGCTCGGGTTCGCCATTCCAGCCACTTTAGTAGCAATCTCCCTACTTGGAGCATCAGCATCTTTAACCTCCTGTTCCGTACAGGTTGCAATTTGTCCTGAGGATGAACGGGAAGACGGGGAACCAATGAGAGACTAGCTCTTGGTGTTGAGACAGGCACAGGTCACTCTATTTTCCCATCAGGAAGAAGAATTAACCACAGGCTCAGCCTGCCCCCCGGAACCAGAACAGGGCCTGAAGCCATCCTGCGCTTTTGCGGCCACCTCCCAAAAAAGCGAGTTGTAAAATGGAGCTTCAGGGCACTGCAATTCACAATCCTACAGAGTTATAAATGATAACTCTCGTCCACAAATATATTGAGGGAAAGCAAAGACGAGGAATTGAAATCAAGGCAGAATTGCAGGAAACAGATTTCAGGAGGTAGATTCGAATCGCCTTTAAAGCACATGAAAAGCGCCAAAACGTTGACAATGATGCCCTTGGCCAAAAAGGGCGTATGCGTTTTTTCCTGAATATATTCAGGAAAAAACGCATACGCCCTTTTTGGCCAACCAAGGAACCTGGAAAGGCCAATCAGCGCTACAAAGAAGTCTCGCTTCCCATCAGTCAAAAGGGCCATGCTGAAAAAAGTGTCAAAACCAGAAATGCAGGACAGGCCATGGAGAAATGGGAGCCTTGCTACACTGATGGGCGGGATGTAAATTGCCAACAGCCACTCTGGAGAAGTGTACGGTGTGTCCTGAAACATCTAAAAAACACAGCTTAGAGAGCATAGGGCACTTCCACGCATGGGGGTATAAAGTGGGAAAATTAAAAATCAGCAAGACACAAGCACCCCAAAGTTTAGGGCTGCTCTGTTGACAAGGACCTCCACTTCATTCCACCTTAAATATCCCAGGAAAGCGAAAAATGGATAAAAAATTTGAGGTCCTTATGTACAATGGCATACCACTCAGCCATGAAATCAATGTCATAAGGCTAGTAGCAGCATGATGAGTGGATTTAGGTACGACGATTCTAAGTGAAATAAGTCACACAGAAAAGGACACTTCTCATAAGGTGTCACTTATAGAGGGAATGTAAAAACCGTTACACTTGAACTGAGTTACAAAACAGAACAGAGTCACACATGCAGAAAACACACCATGGCTGCTTAACGGGAAAGCGAGGTGGGGTGATACATAAAGCAAGAGTTTCAAATTAGCTCAGATACCGTTCCATAAACCCAATATGTAATAGACAAGACCTACTCCTT